>NW_003852456.1:6873724-6882718 GCF_000181295.1 Otolemur garnettii
AATCTAAATAATAGAAACAAGTAACAGAAACTACTTCATTTGCCCCTTTCCACTTGTGACTCAATGCATACAAATTGGAGAAATAGGAAGATGAAATAATTTTTTAATAATCTAGATATGCAGAAAACAGCAGAAAACAAAACCAACACAAAAAAGCAAAAATGCTTAACTCTTATATTTTGCTTCATGAACTCCCTAAATGGATTCCAACTTAAGATCCTGACTTACGAGGGAAGGGAGATAGCCCCACACTGCCTACAAGTGTTCTAGCTGCAGCATCTGAGGCAGAGAGTTTTATCTCTCTATTTGTTTAAGTTGAAGAACTTGACTAAATTATTGTGTTTGATTTTTTATTTGATGACAGTCTCTTTTGGTTTATTTAACCTTCGACCATATCCAACTTTACATCTCCTGGAACTATTTTTAGTTGTCAACAATAATGTCCACAGATTGAATCAGAAGTACAACCTACAAATAGCACTCAGGTGACTTGAGTCTTCTCGAGTTAAATTGCAAATATGTTCGTAGCTAAAGTGAGATTTAAATGGGCCTTGTAGTTGTTGTTTAAAGGTAGATCTTTAAACAAGTGCCCTGGGTGTAATAACAATAATGCTACCTTCAGCGCACGGCAGGTCTTTCTTCCACGGAGCATAAAATGCCTCACGCAGGCCATCAAAGCGGGACGTGGCCCTGTAAACAACTTTCCACCTGGTAAGGATGCCACTCTACCGTGGGAAGATCATCTCTTCCATAATCAAATCCTCAGAGGATCAGACTAAAGACAGCAGAGAGAGAAGAATCATTTCTGTATAGGATTTTTCTCTTTGTTTTCTATTATAATCTTCCATCAAAGAGTCACCAAATACATCCCTTTGTTTTGGAGATAAAAAGTAATTGACTCAAAAGTTGACGTCACTATGAAACAGAAGACACCCTTGCTCTAAATCCACATAAAATGTTTTCCTCTTTCTATTTTTTTTATCCAGAAGAGAGGAATTAGAATAGTGGGTTTTCATAACATTATTTTTAAACACCTACATTCACTATAAATATGTGAATAATGTGTTAATTCCTCATTTGGAGCATGAAGCTAAGAAAAGATTCTCCTTCGCATCCTGTAGACATGAGGAGCAATGAGCTGCTCACCGCTACTAGCTTGGAGAGACACACCAGTGTTAAGCACAATTAATATCCATGTGGTTTTATTAAAATGCAAGTATTGGCAGTGCGGGAGGACCCACTGCATGGACATGCACCTATCAGAAAGTATTTCAGTTGTTTTACTAATTACGTATTTTCTTTGGAAGTGATTACCTGGAAAACTTATGATTTAATGTTAATTATTTATGACATGAGTTTCTTTAAAAGGCATCATAGTGTATGTCGTGTCAGTTTACATACTGAATTTTTAAAAGTATGTTAATTTTATGTGGAATGTATTTTAAAATGATTTAGAAGTTTTGTAAATAGAAAAAGTAAAACTTTTTCTTTCTCTTTTTTTAAAATTTCAGGTTAATGTGAGGGGACAAACAAGAAGGTTACAATATTTGCTTTTGTTAGGTAGAGTCCCACTTAATGTTGTGTAAAAAGTAAAACCTTTTAAAATACTGAGTGAGCATTGTGGTAATACCAAACTCGATGTTTTCTCAGTGGAAAATTCAGATTACAGTCATTAATGTACTTAGATTCTCAAAGGGAATTATCTCTTAGCAGTATCATTTTGGAATTCACAAACTAAAAAATATATGTGTATATATATGTATAAAATGTATAAATACATATATGTATAATACAATAATATACATGTGTATATATCTATAACATGTATAAATACAAAATGTATAATATGTATAAATAATATGTGTAATATGTATATATGTGTAGATATGTATGTGCATACACACACACAGATTCTACCTCTCCCTAAAAGTCTAGAAAATAAGGCATTTTTCAATGAGAGAAATCTAACATTCTTTTTTTTTTCCTCTCCCGACAAGAGTATCTTACAAATCAGTGCCAAATGATGCACAAAAATCCCTAGGTATTTTAAAGAGGAAAAAATTATGTAGGTAAACAGATAAATCTTTAGAACATTTGTCTTTATGGAGCAACTCCTGCTGTTGGTCGCTAACCTGTGGGGCATTAGTCTTCTGTAAATTGCCGATGGTGTCCCACAGCTCAGTGATAAATAGAAATCACTGAAAAAGCAGCACATTCTTCCGCAGAGAATTTCAAGACAGACATGAGCCTTTAAGAAAAATACATACAGAAAATAGATTATTTTCTACTGTGGCATATTTTACCCTGGGTCTTAACCCAAAGTCATTTTCTCAGCTGTGCAAAAAAATAAATATGTAACTCTGAGTAAGCCATTAGGTAAAAATAAACATGAACATACACGGTTTTTTATTATTTAAATTGGACAAGAAGGAAGGTTTCACATAAAATAGTATTTATCACGTGTAATGAATGATTTATCACATAGACTGTTTTTCATTTTCAAATTGACATTAATATAATTGTTTTATTGTTTGAAGTGAGAAGGTTTATTTATTATCCAATTAACAGATTTTGGTGGGGGGGGGGAGCTATATATAAAACAACTTCTATTTGGGTGATCCGCACTATTATATCTGTGACTCAAGCAATAGAGAAACGATCGATGTAACCAAAAACATCTGTACCCCCTGAATATTTCAAAATAACCCTCATCCCAAAAAACCAACAAAGCCCCAGCTTTCTTCTTTACAAAATACTTTGGATGGCAAATTTAATCATTTATTGCAGTTATATTGTGAAGTACTTTATTCTAAGTATTTCTCATGTTTTCTAAAAGTCATCAAGATCCTTAGACAGGTCTTTTACTCTCAACTTTAGCCGTATTCACCCAAAAATACTGCACAAGAGGCAAGGAGAAGGTAGGATGAGGAAATGAAGAGAGGCAGAGGGAGAAAGGCACAGAAGTATCTCCCCAAATTGTCTCCACAAATGGGAACAAACAAGCACACATCCAATCTTGCCACGGATAGATGTAACTCTCACTTTTCTATGTTTTAGAACCTTTGTCTTTAATTCAGCACTTTATTATATTATTACATAATTTAATGATGTGTGATACCCAAAGTTAATTTCTTACTTATGTAATATCTTAATTTTGAATGGGTGATTATTATTGTATATTTTTTATCTCAGATTAATATGAAAGTACGATTGAGTTAGAATGTTTGCACTTGTTCGGTAAAGTCCCTGTTGTAGTTGAGCCCCTCACCCAGGAGCTGTGCCCTGTAGCCTTACACTGTGCCTGTCTCACCTGTGGTATTAGCTCATCTACTGCCTTCATATTAGAACAGGGTACGTTGGATCCTTGCGTCCCCACTCTTGTGATGCTTTACTAAGAAGAATGTGTTCCACCTCCATCCAGGTTAAAACAAAAGATGTAAAGTCTCCATCTTTTTTGATGACTGATTAGTATTCCATGGTGTACATACACCACCGCTTGTGAATCCATTCCTGGGTTGGGGGGCATTTAGGCTGTGTCCACATTTTGGCGATTGTAAATTGAGCTGCAATAAACAGTCTAGTGCAAAAGTACTGATGATAAAAGGATATTTTTCTTCTGGGTAGAAGCCACTAGTGGGACTGCAGGATCAAATGGGAGGTGTAATTTGAGTCCTTTGAGGATTCAGTCCCACCAGCGGTGTACAGCGTTCCCTTCTCTCCACAGCCTCGTCAGCATCTGCAGCTCTGAGGCTTTTAAACCTACGAAGCTCTGTGGCCGAAGTCCCTCGGTGGCAGTCTCCTCATTTGCCTGGCAGTACAAGATTGTGTGTAGCAATTCCTCAGTACAATTTAAATAAACAACTACTCCCCAGGACTTTGCTGGCCTCTATCACAGACTGGGTCCTAACATCTTTTTGTTTCTTGCTCTCTTTTTTCCCATCTGGTAGAATGTTTTGTTTTCTTCTGGAGACACAATATTGATGTAGCATTCTCAAATAGCACATTGAAAGTCCTCCGTGTTGCTGGAGTTTCTCAGCACATGCGATAGGCCACTCATAGCACAGTCCTGATTCTTAACTCTTTCTCTTGTCCCTGCCTTCTTCTCATTCTTAGAATGCTTCTCAGCTCCTCCTAGGCATTCTTTATTAAAGAAATGGAAAGTGCTCTCATCGAAAAAAGGTGGGATAAATTTCAATTCCTCTCCTTCCTTCACACTTGAAAAAAATCCATCTATCATGATAGACTGTGGTCCCAACTTTAATACATATTCTGGATGGACACAGCCGGCCAATCTCCACTGCTGCCATTTCTTCTGTGAACTGACTTCCTACCCTGGACTGTGGACGGCCAAGGCCGCCTTCTAGGCGTTGTTGACACTTTCATCCTCACTCTTTCGGTATTAATTTTCCACAGAGTCAGAGTAATCTTGCTTAACCCACAAATTATATCACACCATTCCAACGTGCTTACTCTTCCGTCCGAGGCATTACTGCGGCTGCTCTGTCTGTTGTGTCTTCCCTAGATTCCCTGCACCGCTCCTGGGTACTCCAAACAATACCACCTCCTTTGCTTAAATACACTAGAATATTCTTGCCTCAAAATCACTGCTTTTATGTCCCTTTGTTCTGGATAGTCGTCTCTCAGTTATAGATTGTATTCTTTCCCTTAGTTTAAGTCTTTGCTTAGCCGTTGGGTCCCTAAACATACTGTGTGTGTGAATCACGTGTATGCACATAACTGCCTAATAAATATACATCTAAAACATATTTATATTAGAATATATAACTTTTGGAAGCAGGGGTTTAATTTGTATTGTCCAGTATCGTGCCTCCAATACCCAGGACAGCATAGGACAGAGACTAGACAGTAACTATAGGAAGAGGCGACAGAAATGAAAGAAAAGCTAACAGAGAAGAAAAAGATCACACTTTAATGTACACGTATTTGCTCAACTAAAAGAAGAAAAGATAATATACACACTGTATTTATACATTTATGTGTGTGTATTCATTTAATTTTTAAAATTTGTATTTTACTTTCAGCCAGAAACTGCTTTACTTACTTTTTCTACCACAATCAGTTCTGGTTACTGCCCAGGCCCCCTTCATGCCCCGAGTCCAATGTCACTTCCTATGAGACGCAGTTTCTGGCACATGAGTTACAATCTGTATCTCACTAGCTCTGTCTTCCTACAGAATTTATTTGTATGTTGCCTTGTACCACATCTATCTGTGGATTGGAGTCTTTCCCCTGTAGATAGGGAGCTTTTGAAAAATTAGGACCCCTCCTTGTGCTCAGCACCTTTGTGCCTGATGGTGTCTCTCTCATTGAAAGTGATTTACTATTGGGTAGAGAAACTGTGAAAATTTAACTTCTTATCTTCAATCGGGAGGCCTAGGCAGGTAGATTGCTTGAGCTTAGGCATTCAAGACCAGCCCGAGCAAAAGCAAGACCCATCTCTATTAAAGGTATAAAAACTAGCTAGGTGCAACAGCAGGTGCCTGTAGTCCCAGGTACTTGGGAGGTTGAGGCAGAAGGATCACTTGAGCCCAGGAGTTTGAGTTTGCTGTGAGCTGTGATGACACCACAGCACTCTACACAGAGTGACAGTGTGAGACGTCTCAGAATAAATGAATGAACAATTTTTAAAAATGAAAATAAAAGAAAGTATTGATAAAAAGTTACTTACTAACTGTTTTCCTAACCATGCTTTTATTATTTAAGGTAAACAGCATAGAGAAGAATAGAAGAGCACAGTAAGATGAAAATCAAATAGATGCCGTCCTTATGTTCCTCCTGGGAGGGTGGGAAGAGCTGAGTGCCAGATGTTAGGTAGAATAGTCCATTAAGAAAAAAGCCAGCAGGCTGGGAAAAGGCAACGCTCCAGTCAGGTGCAGTGGTGGAGCCCAAACTGGAGAAAGCATCCGCCTTGACTCTATGAAATAATAACCGAACATGGGAATGACCACAGGCGCAAAAATTGCTTAATAATATGTAACTTGAAATAGTGTATAGTTTCAAATCTCACTGCAAGGCTCTGGGATAATACCCACTGATTGTTGGTTTTTGCCTCCACCCTGGTTAGTGTAATGAATGAAACTCAGAGGTAAATTTTTTAATTTTCCATTTCCCAGCCCATATTTTTCAAACTTTTTCATCTTGTGGAACACTTAAATGATGTTGATCCAAAGAAAAAAGAGTATAAAAGGAATATATTTACTGTGCTTTGAACTTCTTTTGACATAATTTAATGAATGATATTTAAAAATTTTCCCCGCACCCCTAAGATCCTCACTATCTACAGTGAAATTCGCTGTCCTACAGTGTTAGATTCTACCCCGCAAAGTAGGCACCGTTCTTTCAAACATGGTGAAGAACATAAATAAACCTGGAGTTTTTACTTTAAGTATAGCCGAGACATTCTGTGTTGTAGTGCTGTATATATCTGCCAGTGTTTAAAAAGATTTATATGGAGTGACATAGTTTCGATAAATGTCACGAGATAATGTCCACTACCAGTTTTCAAAGCACTGAGTTTTGTAATATAAAAATAATGGTTTCTATATAATTTTTGACAAGTGGTAACATTTCTTCATCTAGTTAAAGCCCCAGTGCTCTGTTTCAGAAGCAACTAATAATCTATACGTCCTTTCAAACAAGGCACCAGATAGCACCCGATTTTCTGGCTCTTTAGCTGATGGGAGGAGAGTGGAATAAACTATTCAGCAGGCTATTGAACTTCTCTTTCTTGTTGGGAAAATGATAAATTTTGAAACTCAAATCATTGTTCAGTTTCCTCTTTCACTGCTTTGAAATATAACTTTAAATTCCCCCAAATGTTTTGAAGGATTTCCAGAAGATATTTAGGGATATTATAAACACCACTGATAATATATAATGATGAAAGAAAGAAAGAAAGAAAGAAGGAAAGAAAGAAAGAAAGAAAGAAAGAAAGAAAGAGGAAAATGTAGCTTAAACTCATAGAACTATAAACTATAATGATACAGTCTTACTAGAAAAGCCATCCACCCATCCTCATTTGTAAAGTGCTGATACCACTGTATTCTATCACCATAACAGATGTCATTATTAGACTTTTTAAAGAATAGTGGGCTGCAAGTTTTACTGGGAGGCCTTAGTTATGCAAAAATGCTTTACAGTAGAATGCAAAGGTACCAGTGCAGCCAAAGGCCTATGTTGGACATCAACTAATTGCCAGAGATTAGAACCTGTGATTACACTATAGCGCATTAGACAGAACCAGTCCTTGAATTCATTACCCAGGGACAAATAGGTAAAAAATACGTAGCCCACAGTATTAATAAGAGGCCTGACGAAGTGTTTTGAGTGTTTCACAGACATAGTATAAAAGAAAGCCTTCTATTCCAAGAGGCAAGTCCCAATTATTTTACTTTTGTCCATATTCAATGTGAGGATTAATCAGTGAGAATTCAAACAGGAAGTATGAAATCTAATTGATTTTTTTTTATTGTGTTCTTGTCTCAGGATACATGGAGCTCCGTCAACAAACCTGAAAAATAATAAAAAAAGATTAGTCATCAAAGTTGTCTCTGGGTAGCTAAGCAGGCAATATTATATATATGATATCTGCCAACTGCCCCTCTGGTTTTGACTTTGTAAATCCCGTCCATAGAAACAGACAAAGAAAAGACAGTAAATGAAATGAAATGCAGAGAGACTGAGTAAAACTCAGATATGCAGAGTATGATGATGTATGTGTTCATCATCATAGACTGTTAAAGTCAGCTTTGATGTCCTGGAAGCCAGTAAAAAATACAAAAATCGTCAAAAACAATGCTTTTTATCATCTGATGGAGGGACACGCATTCTCTCCTTTATAAGAAGTATGTTTTCTTTTTCTCTTTATTTATTTATGTATTGATTGATTTTTTTGAGACAGAGTCTCACACTGTCGCCCTGGGTAGAGTGCTGTGCTGTCATGATAGCCCACAGCAACCTCAAACTCATGGGTTCCAGGGATCATCCTACTTCAGCCTCCCACCTAGCTGGGATTATAGGAACCCACCACAATACCCAGCTAATTTTTTTCTAGTTTTAATAAAGGGTCTTTGTGGATTCTAGTTATCAGACCTTTGTCAGAAGCATAACCTGCAAAAATCTTCTTCCATTCTGAAGATTGTCTATTTGCTTTACTTACTGTGCTCTTGGCTGTGCAAAACCTTTTTAGTTTGATTAGATTGTATTTTTGGTGTTTCTTCAGTTGCCTGGGGGGTCCTCCTCATAACACATTCTCTCAAGCCAATTTCTTCAAGTGTTTTCCCTGCACTCTCTTCTAGTATTTTTATACTTTCATGTTTTAAGTTTAAATCTTTAATCCAGTGAGAATCAATTTTTGTTAATGGCAAAAGGTAAGTGTCCGGTTTCAGTCTTCTACAGGTCGCCAGTCAGTTCACACAGTACTATTTGTTAAATAGAGAGTCTTTCCCCCACTGAATATTTTTGATAGGCTTGTCAAAGGTCAAATGACGAAAAGTAGCTGGGTTCATCTCTTGGTTCTCTAGTCTGTTCCATAAATCTATCTCTCTGTTTTTATACCAGTACCATGCTATTTTGATCACTATAGATTTATAGTATAGCCTGAAGTCTGGTAATGTGATACCTCCTGATTTGTTTTTATTTCTGAGTAATGTATTTGCTATTCGCGGTTTTTTCTGATTCCATATAAAATGAAATACTATTTTTTCAAGGTCTTTAAAGTATGACAATGGTGCTTTAATAGGGATTGCATTAAATCTGTAGATTGATTTGGGTAGTATGGACATTTTAACAATGTTGATTCTTCCCAGCCATGAGCATGATATGTTTTTCCATTTGTTAACATTTTCAGCTATTTCTTTTCTCAGAGTTTCATAGTTATCTTTATAGAGATCTTTCACATCCTTTGTTAGGTAAATTCCCAGATATTTCATCTTCTCTGGCACTACTGTAAAAGGAATAGAGTCCTTGATTATA
>NW_003852456.1:6882738-6913185 GCF_000181295.1 Otolemur garnettii
AGTATATATAAAAGCTACTGATTTGTAAGTATTGATTTTGTATCCTGAGATGCTGCCATATTCCATGATCACTTCTAAGAGTTTTGAAGTTGAGTCCCTCGGATTTTCCAGGCATAGGATCATATCATCCGAGAAGAGTGAGAGTCTGATCTCCTCTGACCCTATTTAGATACCCTTGATTGCCTTCTCTTACTTGATTGTGATGGCTAAGACTTCCATTACTATGTTGAATAGCAGTGAAGACAAGTGGGCATCCTTGCCTCATTCCTGATGTGAGTGGAAATGTTTTCAATTTTACACCATTCAATATGATGTTGGCTTGGGGTTTGCTGTAGATGGCCTCTATCAGTTTAAGAAATGTCCCTCTATGCCTATTTTTTTTAAGTGTTCTGATCATGAAATGATGCTGGATATTATCAAAGACTTTTTTTGCATTAATGAGAGAATCATATGGTTTTTGTTTTTTATTTTATTGATGTGCTGTATTATATTTATAGATCCATGTATGTTGAACCAACCCTGTAACCCTGGAATAAAACCAACTTGATCATGGTGTATAATTTTTTGATGTGTTATAGAATTCCATTTGCTAAGATTTTATGAATATTTTTGCATTGATATTCATTAATGATATTGGTCTATAATTTTCAGGGTGATATTTGCTTCATAGAATGTGTTGGGAAATATTCCTTCTTTTTCTATGCTTTGGAAAAGGTTGTATAATATAGGTACTAGTTCCTCTTGAAAGGTTTGATAGAATTTGGATATGAAGCCATCTGGTACTGGACTTTTCTTTTTTGGGAGATTTCATATTTTTGATGCTATTTCAGTGATTGATATAGGTCTATTCAAGATTTCTAATTCTTTCTGGTTGAGTCTAGGAAGGTGGCATGCTTCCAGGTATTGGTCCATTTCCTTCAGATTTTCATATTTCTGAGAATAGAGATTTTTATAGTAATCATTGAGGATTTTTTGAATTTCTGAGGGGTTGGTTGTTATTTCTCCAATAGAGAAATAACATTTCTAATAGATGATATTAGAAATTTTACTTTTATGTTTCTGGTTAGGTTGACCAAAGCTTTATCAATTTTATCAATCTTTCAAAAAATCAATTTTTTGTTGTGTTGATCTTCTGAATGATTCTTTTGTTTTCAATTTCATTTAATTCTGTCCTAATTTTGGTTATTTCTTTTCTTCTGCTGGGTTTGGGGTTGGAACGGTCTTCTTTTTCTAGTTGCTTGAGATGATCCATTAAATTATTGGTTTCCTGTCTTTTTTTGATGAAGGCTTCCAATGCTATAAATTTACCTCTTAGGACTGCCTTTGGGCAAGAGACTTGAATAGAAACTTCTCTGATGAAGACAGGTACATGGCCTACAAACACATGAAAAAAATGCTCATCATCTTTAATCATCAGAGAAATGCAAATCAAAACCACTTTGAGATATCATGTAATTCCAGTAATATTAGCCCACATAACAAAATCCCCAAATTACATATGTTGGCATGTATGCAGAGAGAAGGGAACACTTCTACACTGCTGGTGGGAATGCAAGCCAAAACAACCTCTTTGGAAAGAAGTTTGGAGAATACTCAAGAAACTAAAAGTAGACCTACCATTCGATCCTGCAATTCTTCTACTAGGTATATACCCAGATGATCCAAAATTATTTTACAACAAAGACATTTGCATCAATGTTTATTGCAGCCCAATTCATAATTGCCAAGACATGGAAACAGCCCAAGTGCACATCGACCCATGAATGAATTAACAAATTGTGGTAGATTTACAACATCAAATACTATGCAGCCATGAAAAAGATGGAGCCTTCACATCTTTTATGTTTACCTGAAAGGAGCTGGAACATATTCTTCTTAGGTAAGTATCTCAAGAATAGAAAAAAAGTATCCAATGTACTCAATACTACTATGAAATCAATACATAATCACCTACACACTCATATGAATGGTAAAACATAACTATAGTGCATAAAGTAGAAGGGAAGAGGAAAGAGGAGGAGGGAGGGTATTTGGGGGGACCTCACCTAATGTGCATGATGCAATGGTACATTTCAAAACTATTAAGAAAAGAGTATAATTGTGATGGATATGTTACTTAGTTCAATGTCAGCATTTCACATTGTATATCAGATCAGTACATTGAACCCCATAAATGCATCAATGTACAAAGTTATGATTTAATAAAAAAAAAAAAAAGGATTCTTTTCCCAGTGTATACTGTTACCTGCTTTGTCAAAGATCAGATGGCAACATGTGGATAATTTTAAATCTGGTCCTTTGTTCAGTTCCGTTGATCTGTGTTTCTATTTTTGTGTCAGTACTGAGCTGTTTTAGTTACTATAGAACTGTAGTATAGCTTAAAGTCTGGCAAAGTGATACCTTCAAATTAGTTCCTTTTACTTAAGGATGCTCTGACTATTCAGGATCTTTTCAGGGGGGTAGTGGGAAGTGGGAGGACTTATGCCAGAGGGAGGGAGGGCATGAGGCAGGATTTCACCTAATATGCACATTGCAAGGGTTTTATTAACAGCCACCCCACCCCCAGGTGAGAGGCTCTCCCACAAATGAAACTTTGCCTTAGAAGAGAGAACAATGTAACCTATTGTACCCTCATATTAATTTGAATAAAGTGTAAAAAATATATGGAAAAAACAGGTCTGTCTCTTGTTCTGGTCTTGAACTCTTGATCTCAAGGGACCCACCCACCTTAGCCTCCTGGAGTGCTACAATTATAGGTGTGAGTCACCTGACTGACCAAGTATGTTTTCTTTTTGAGTATAACTTACACAGAGAAAAGTATAGAAATCGTTTTATATTTTTAATCAAATTTACACACATAAGTAGCTCAAATCAAGCACCTCCCAAATCTTTATCATGGACACTTCCTGTGACTTATTCCCACCGACACCTGCTCTTACTTTTATTAATCTTAGAATCAGGTGGCAAATACACTGTGCCTGGCTTCTTTCACTCAGCCTGGTGTTCCTAGGACTCATTCACCATCAAGGCATACAGTACTTTATTCTTGCCACACTTTCTGCTGCATGGTGTTTGGTGGGACAATTTGTGGTGTGTGCATTTGCCCTCATTATCCGATTATTACATGGATGACCACAGGCAGTAGAGACAGCCAAGGCAGGCGTGCTGTGTGGGTTGTGCCACCACTCATCCTATGTGTGATCTTGGGCAAGCTGATTTATTGTTGTTAAGATTTTATTCTTTAAAAGAGGAAGAATGGGTTTTCCCCATTGGTTTTAGGGGAACCTACGGACAAAAAGTCACGTTAAAACCAAACATGTTTTGTTTCCGAGGTTAAGGTCAAAGCAGCGTGCTAATGGGAGTGTCGCAATCGGGGCAAAGACAAACTCCATTGACAGCTGTGTGAGAAAATGCGGTGAGGTATTCCATTAACTGGTCCTTCAGCACAGACCCATGCGTGGTTTCACGTGCTATCACTTTTAAACGGAGACATAAAAAGTGAAATGTGTGCAATTAAGAACTGAAATGATTTCCCCCTTTTAAAATTCTTTCATATTCTCCCAAATTAAAATACTTAATCCAGTTCTTTAAAAAAAGAGAGAGAAAAACAAGAGAGCGGTTGATATATTTAGAATCACGTCCTTTCTGTTACTTTAGTTTCTCTTTTAAATTTTAATATGCAAGCAATGCTGAATATTTTTGTTATCAAAAAGAATTTAAATTTTTCATAATTTTTTCTTGGATCATCCTATAAACCCTTTTTATTTATATGTATAAACTTCTGCTACATTCATAGATGTGTGTATATGCAGGCAATATTTAACAATAATAAATGTAATTTTTTAATCCCTTTCATTTTTATGGGTAAATAATCTTATTAAGGGAGCCATATTTGTGAGTCTTTGATTTTGTCAATCAAAGAGAAACAAGGAGAAAGAGAGGGAGCAAGAAAAAAGGTGAGGATTTTGTGCTACACAGAAATCTAAGACTCTGGGTCTTGAGTGCACATGCACCTGTCAATTATTCTATCAGATGTTACTTATTGTTCTGTGACAAGATCTTATGATATAATTAAATTATGGGAGACTTATTATGCATAAATACAAAATACGATTTATGCCCAGGTACTCCTTTTTATTTCAAAAGTTGGAAAATTCAAAGCCTATTTAGATGAATAGTTCTCAGCCCAGATCTCTCTCCCATATAGTAACTATTTCCCAGACTATGCCCAGACAAAAACAATGTACATTCATGTCCATTGTTTCAATTTTCACAGTTTCAGTGAAAATTAAGTGGAGATTCCTTAAATAGGCTGCATGTGGTGGCTCACACATGTAATTCTAGCACTCTGGGAGGCCAAGGCAGGTATATCTCCTGAGCTCAGGAGTTCAAGACCAGTCTGAGCAAGAGTGAGACCCCCCCATCTCTACTAAAAACAGAAAGCTGGGCCTGGTGGTGGGCAACTATAGTTCCCACCACTTGGGAGGCTGAGACAGGAGGATTGCTTGAGCCCAGAGTTTGAGGTTGCTGTGAGCTACAGTGACACAGCACTCTACCCAGGGAGGATCAAAAACAAAAAAAAGAAAGAAAATTCCCGAAACAATCAATCACAGTTTTAAACTGAGCAGTGTTTTGAGAGTGTGGTGAAATCTTGTTCAGTCTCTCCCAACATGTGGATGGTCCTCTTGTCCAGTGCATCCAAACTCTGTATGGATGTTTTCCATTAGCCATCATGGTTCTCAGATCTGCTGGAGGGGTGTTATGGTGCTTATGTTCAAGTCAGGCTTATTTTACTTAATAATGGCCCTGAAACACAAGGAGGGGGATGGTAGAGACTTAGATATGCTAAAGAGAAGCTGCAACAGTGCTTCCTTTGAGTGAGGAAGCCAAAATATTCGTACACTGTGGTTGCTAACATGTATGGTGAGAATGAATCTTTTTTTTTTTTTTTTGCAGTTTTTGGCTGGGGCTGGGTTTGAACCCACCACCCCTGGCATATGGGGTTGGTGCCCTACTCCTTTGAGCCACAGGCACCGCCAGAATGAATCTTTTATCCATGAAATTGTGAAGAAGGAAAAATAAATTTGTGTCGGTTCTGCTGTCACACCTCAGATGACAAAAATGACAGCCACAGTGTTTGGTAAGCATTACATCCATGGTGGAGACACAAACAGAAATCCTCCAGTTGATGGCATTAGGGTTTAGTACCCAACACATCTCAACCTAGAAACAATACAATAAAAATATAGTATGAAGGGTAAAAATAGTGCACCCAAGTAGGGGGTCTCTATTCTAATCCTCTGGGACCCACCATTGTGTTTGTAGTCCGCTGTTGACCTAAATGTCCCTACGTGATGTGTCACTGTATTCATAGGAATTTGAAATGGACTACAACAGGGACTCTACCTAACATATGCAAACGTTGTATCCTAATCATTTGTACTTTAATATTCATCTGAAATTAAAAAGAAGAAATCTAAATTGGGCATATTTTATGCTAAATTAATTTTTTTTACATAAAATAATTTAAAAATATCATCTTATTGATAAAAATGAATGAAAGGTGTTAAGTCACCCAATAGGAAGAATAGCCAGGAGATGTGAAAAGCTGTACAGTTGTCCATCCTCAACCACCCAGCGCTGCCAGGAGATGCTAACAGCAGAACTAGAAGGGAACCCAATTGCTGTGAACAGAAACACATTTCTTCCACCCACAGGTTTAATGCCTTTTCCATTTTAACTGAGTACTTATCACCCACTGTGGCTGTAAGCTTTGCAGTTTGAGGCACAGCAGAACCTTCTCCACCATTTCACGAGTTGATGGCTTCTCACTGTAGATCTTAGCAGCCTCCTTATACAGCAGTTTTTCTCCTTGTTAAGTCCAGAACAAAAGTTCTTTTCTTGTGGAAGGATGCACCTTAGGCCTTCTTTTCAGCATATCCAAATCGCCAGCATCACTGCTCTCAGGCTTTGGAATCATTGTTAAATAAAATCAGGGTGACTTGAGCACTGGCACCGGCTAGTGCCACAGTGATCTGGAAACCAGAAGGCCTCTACATGACTAGGGGGTGGGTGGCCTGGACAGCCGCATAACTGGACAGAGGGAGAGTTCACATCCCAGAAAAGCTGGAAGAGATTTCCTCACACTACTTGGAATATTACTCAATTTTATACTTATAAATTATTTCTGGAATTATCCATTACATATTTTCCAAATGCATTTGCCTTGGGTAATTGAAACCGTGGGAAAAACTGTGGAAAAGGAGGAATTGCTGTGTGTTTTGTGTGTATTTTTGTCTCCTTTATTTCTAAAGGTGCTCGTAGCGTGATGACATGGCCAACATGCTGTTCTGATAATTGAATGAGAAAATCGAGGCCCGGGTATAGGACCTACCAAATGCCTTCATAGTTGTATCCTCTTGCCCTAATCTGATTTAGAGCCAGAGAGTTCTTAGGCACAATGGTTACGTGATTTGCGTTTGTGCAGTTTGAGTCAAAGTCCTAAGTGTGCCCCTAACCCTTACAAGTGTGCACTGTACCTGCTGGGTGTGAGAGATTTATATGCACTGAATATATGCTTTTTCTGCAGATCCAAATTTCAGTTAAGAATCTACAGCCCTTGAACCTTGCATAATTCTTCACCAGCCATTGCTCTTTTCAGTTTTGAGAGAGAGCAATAAAAAATGACTTTTAGTGGTTTCTGAAAGCCTTGTCCATCAGCCTTGCATTTAGAATGATACAGAAAAATTTACCAGAAAAGAAATCCGTGTCTGTCAGTCAGACTAAAATGGATACATTGAGTTTCGTAGAGAATCAGAGTAAAACAATAGCCCGGCTGATTGTGGGACAAAGCAGTGAATCCTTTCAGAACATCTGTGAGAACTTGGTGTCTGCAGATATGAAGTCATCCTGTGTACTATTCCTAGCCATCACTCAGAGAAGTTTTGACACAGAAAAATCAGGAATCAGAAGATATAGGTGCACACCAATCACCGGAGACTGGTGTTATGTTGTCAAACAGCTGACATTTTTCTTCTGCACCTGTCAAAAGTTTAGCAAATAAATTCACATTCATTTTCAGATTAAAAGATATTGATTAGATTATTCCGAAAAGTCCTACATGGTCAACTTAAGTTTTTCACCAGACTTTATATATAAGGATAGTAAATATATTTCTTTTCTTTTATTTATTTATTATTTTCTTAGGCAGAGTCTCATTCTGTAACCCTGGGTAGTGTGCCATGGCATCATCATTGCTCACAGCAACCTCAAACTCTTGGGTTCAAGTGATCCTCTGGCCTCAGTCTCCTGAGTAGCTGGAACTATGGGCCGCCGCCACCACGCCTGCCTAGTTTATCTATTTTTAGTAGAGATGGGGTCTTGAGCTTGCTCAGGCTGGTCTCCAATGCCGAAGATCCAGGGATTCTTCTTCCTTGGCCTCCCAGAGTGCTGGGATTGCACATGTGAGCCACCATGCCCAGCTGGTAAAACTATTTCTAGTTGCTTAGCAATCGGTAGCTTTCTTGATTACAAGCTTTAAGTTGCAAAATTGAAAACATAAAGCAATAGAAGGAGAAAAGAATGTGATTGAGCACGCCATCCTTAACTAATGTTTTAGAGTGCTTGGCCTTGGGCAATAAGGTAAAGAATGACCAGATAGATTTGAGCTTCTCCTATCTTTACTTTCAATCCTCTCTGGACTTATTCTTAACTCTATTTGACTTCTGTAGGACATCTTGTTATTGGCCCTAGTAGAAGGATGATTATAAAAAATTGTATTTAAGATTTAGGTGTCCTGGAAGGACGAGGTGGCTCACACCTGTAATCCAGCACTCTGGGAGGCTGAGACAGGTAGATTCCATGAGATCAGGAGTTCAAGACCAGCCTGAACAAGAGCAAGACACTGTCTCTAGCAAAAAAAAAATAGAAAAACTAGCCATGTGTAGTGGTGGGTGTCTGTAGCCCCAGCTGCTTGGGCGACTGAGGCAAGAGGATCGCTTGGGCCCAGCAGTTTGGGCTTGCTATGAGCTATGACCCCATGGCTCTATCTTCCCAGGATGATAGAGTAAGAATCCATCTCAAAAATAAATAAATAAATAAAAGTATGTGTGTGTTCTAATAATACACATCTTAATATACACCTTAGAATTTAGAATCAAATTTAGTTATCGAAATCTGCTTAGAACAATGTCTGGCACGTTTTAAGGGGCAGGTAAATTCTACCTATCTACCATCACCACCCTTATTATCATTATCAGAAGAGTAATTTGATTAGTTAAATCGGATTATTATTAAATCCACTTTTCTTCAGGAATTAGAAAACACACACAGACGTGCTCTGAAACACATTCAAATCAAGCAGATTATTGCCCCATAGCATAACTGCAAATTTTATTCCTCTTGCTCTGAGCCCTTGATGTTTTGATTCCCTGCAAGGAACTGTTAGAGGGAGCAGCAGAGAATTCTCTGGATTTCAGTCTCCTTTCTTTTTGGAAATCAAAGTTGTCAATATCCCTATTAACATGGATAGTTGTGATTAATTAATTTCCCCATCAAGATAATAATTCTGACTGCTTGCCAGCTCAACGAAGACTTTATTTTCCTATTAAAGGAATCAACTTTATGTACCCTAATAAAGTAGTTTTCACTTGGGTAACAGAAATTCTAAGCCAAATTATCCCAATGGGCCATTTAAAAAAATCACTATGTGATTTTTTTTGATCTACTGGTTTTTGGGGTTTTTTTAATCCTTTACCTTCCCACTAAGGAAGAAACACCATCATACATTGTAGTTCATACCTGCGGGTCCTTGAGTTAACCTCCAAATATGTTATCACACAGCAGACTTCTAACAGGATTTTCAACATCTGACTCCATATAATAAAGACAATGAGTACAATATGATGGGGAGTATAAGCCCAATGAAGGAAGTGGGTTCTTAAAATTCTTATTTATCATACAAGCAGAACATAAGGATTCTGAGAAAGATAAATGAATATCATATTAATAAATCTATAAGACAAATTGATCTAATCCAGAACGATCTTGGATTGGACAAAACCGAATTTAAAGTAATCTGCCAATGAATGTCGTGGACTCATTATGTTAAATATATGATTTTTCAGTGAATTATTCGTATAAAAGCATCACCATTATAGGGTTTGTCATGATGTGTGATAAGTTAAATAGGCCTAAGTGTGCCAGGATCGGCTGTTAATAGTCAAAGAAACCCAAATAACCATCTTTTCAAATGGTAGTTCCTTCAAACATCGCCTAGTGAGACGTGTTTGCTTTGCTGTGGGAGGGTTTTATAAGACCCTGTGCTTAGTAAAAAAGCTGTTAGTAAAAATTGCCTGGAAAGTGGCTCATTAAACAGTAGCATATCCCCCTCACTTTGGGTGAGAATAAGTCCATATTTGTGAGTCCAGTCTTTGATTTAGGAAGAAATGAGAGAAGAGAGCTAAGGTTGAAGGAGGTGCCATTCCCAGGTGGGGACATCTTCAGCCTCTTAGTATTGGTGACTTCACCACCAGGAAGGCCCCTTACAGCATATTCACAAAATATGACGTTATTCTGAGATTTGAAGGAAACGGAGCAAGGCATCTGCACACCCTTGCTCCAAACCTCCTGGCCACCAGCCCTTCAAATCGTGTTCCACCGAGTGAGTTAACACGTCAGTCCTTACTGTGCATCAAAAGGAGTTATTTTCCTTCAACGAAGAATAATTTTTGGGAAAGTAAATCCTATGAGCTGCTTAAACCTGGGCCGGGGGTGACTTCATTCTGCTGTGTGCCACGTACACGGGTTGTGCTGTTGGAGCTGTCACTCTGTATTAGTTCCATCTGCTATTTTCAGAACTTCCTGTTGTCTGACTGAACAGGTTTTTTCTTTTCACTCAACTTTTCCTTGGGAAATTCCTCAGAAGCTGCTGGGATGGACTGTGCAGAGTATAGCAGGACAACCACCGTGATTCTCAGAGGTGTGAGCAAACTACTCATGAAGGTATTCCGGTCTTTGGGACTGTTTTGGACCAATGTTGTACCTGTCACTTCCAGCTGACCAAGTCTTGATGGCCAGATAATACTCCACCTGTGGCTCAAAGAGTAGGGTGCCAGCCCCATATACCAGAGGTGGCGGGTTCAAACCCAGCCCTAACCAAAAACTGCAAAAAAAAATACTATTTTGTTCGCCAAGGGCAGCATGGATAATATAAGCTCTGATTCTTGGGACCACAGAGAACTGGGATGTCTGTCTGTCCCTCCCTGCTTTGTTTCCATTCAGTGCAGTAAGGTCAGGCCCCACATCAGGTTTGGGGGCTTCAAGTATTACTATAAAGAATCATTTCTCTTCACTAATTTTAGGATGGTTATTTCACATGCCTCAGAAGACTGGACCAATGGAAATTCTACTGAAATAACAGACACATAATGTTTAAGAAATTCCTCTCCTATCACTTGTCCAGATGGAATCCTGTGTTTAGTTCTATAACCAGAGAGATTTAAAAAAAATGCCATAATGCCCTGTGGGATGTTAGATAATTTTTTTTTTCTTTTTTGAGATAGAGTTTCGTTTTTGTCACCCTGGGTAGAGTGCTGTAGCATCATAGCTCACAGCAACCTCAAACTCTTGGGCTTAAGTGATCCTCCTGCCTCAGCCTCCTGAGTAGCTGAGAGGACAGGCTCCCACCACAACACTGGCTAGTTTTTCTACTGTTAGTAGAGACAGGGTCTCCCTTTGCTCAGGCTGGTGTCAAACTCCTGCCCTCAAGGCATCCTCTGGCGTCGGCCTCCCAGCGTGCTGGGATTACAGGTGTGAGCCACCATGTCCAGCCTAATGTTAGACAATTAAATTCCTTTTATTCTTGTTTGTGCCATGGAGTGAAGGGTTAGAGAAGACTCGGGGTATTGAATATGAACCATATACAGTTACCTTTGCCTTCTGTTACATAGGTTCTCAAACTATCAGAGTTGGGGTGAAATAACACCTTGAACAGTCAGGGATAGAATGTTGCTCAACAACGATGGCACACACCAGGAAAATTTTTTTTTAATTTGAAATTGCCAATTTATATATCTTATGTTCCTCTTTTTATTTTTCCCTTAAAGCCAGCTTACTTTTTCAAAGTAAAAACAAGGAATCATATTTTGTGTCTTTGATGGTGGCACCAACCTCTATGATTTTCCAAATGAAAAGTACTGCCTTTGATTTATTATTCTGAGAGATGCTTCAATGTGGCCGCTCATGCTCTAATGATCATACAAAGATTGAACTGATATGAGAATTCTAATTCTGCCAGGTACTGCTACAAATATACATTTAAGGACACAGAGAAATAATTTCAAGTGGGATTAAAAGACTCCCAGGGAAAAATATCTATCACCCTGACAAATTAAACTCCACCCCAAGCAGTGGACCACAGAAGGGCTCAGTCCACCAGGATTTTATGAGGCGCCCAAGCCAGTTTCTAATATTTCTTGTCATGTTAATGTCTGAGTATTTTGATTTTCTGGTACGTAGTTACTCTGGAAAAAAAAATATGGCAGAAGTTTCGTTTGAGGCAATCTAGAAATGAGATTTACAGAACATGCCTGTGATGGTTTGTGAAATACTTTCTCAGGCTTTGCTATCCTGGGAATGCTCTATTCCAACCAAAATCAGAAAGACCATTTAACTGAAGTATCTCCCTACAGAGAACAATTAATCTCCAAACACTTCGTAAGGGCCGTAGAGGTCACCCTTCAGTAGATGTCTTAATGATTCGTTGAATAAATTGAGCTCTGTTTGGTCCTTCAGAGGACATAGTTTGGGGTAAGTGAGTGTCTTAAACCTGATAATTCTGTTCAAATTTTTTATTTCTCTCTATTTTTTATTTTTTTTCATTGCATTATAATTGGGAATTTCTGGCATATCAAATTTAGTTTTCATGGCTGACTACTGAATCCAAATGTGTCAAGTAATCAAGAAGAGTGTTTATAAACACTCCCATCTGCCTGACCTAACACAGTGAATGCAGAGTATCTGGCAAATGCACTACACTCAAATTCAACCCAAACCAAAATCATGTTTAACCCTAATTTTCTATAGTTTTCGAAATTCATTCATAGATGTTTATCTTGTGGAATTTTCTAAATTATAAAATTTGAAACAATTTTACAATCCTTGCATGTGAATCTCTTATTCCCAGACTTGACTTTGCAGGTTGGCCAATACTAAAAACAAAGAAATTAAAAAAAAAAAAAAAAAAGATAACACACATTGGTGAAAATTTAGAGAACTGGATTCTTTCATACTGTTGGGGAGAATTAAAATGGTACAACCAATATGGAAAACAGTAGGGAGTGTTGTCAAAAAATTAAAAATAGAATTAAAATATTCTGATTACTTATCTAAAGGAATAAAAATGGAAGTCTCAAAGACATATTGTATATGAACTCCCATGTAGATTGCAGAATTATTCATAAGGGCCAAGATGTGGAGACAACCTGAATGTCCATCAGCGGTGGAATGGATAAATCACATGAGGCTTATACAGGCAATGGAATATTATTGAGCCTCAGGAAGAAGGAAATCCTGCATTGTGTGACACCATGAATGAGCCTTGAGGCTGTCGTGCCAAGAGATGTAAGCCAGTCACAATACCGCATGGTTCCAACTATAGGAAGTATCTGGAACAGAGTCATATGCATAAAAGAGAAGACTAGAATGGTGGCTGCCAAGGCATGGACGAGAGAGGAAAATAGGAATTCTTAATCAACATGTCCAAATTTTCGATATGCAAGATTAATTAATTTTAGCTGTATTTTGGGGGTCGCAGCTCACCTCAGGAAGGTTGAAGTGCACTCTTCAATCTTCTCTCTCAGCTCTGCTCCAAACCATCAGCTCCCTTACTAAACTTCTGTCCTTTAAGTCTCCTTCTGGACCAGAGCTTCTGTAAAAAGCTGGCTGCAGTCCGCCATCTTGGCTTCGCCCCCAGATTAATTAATTTTAGAGAGGCAATGTACAACATTGTACTTAGAGTTACAATTTTGTACTGTATGGTTAAAAACATATTAAGAAAGTACATCTCACTTTATCTTTCTTACCACAGTAAAAACACAAAAATGACTGCCTCTTTGCAAGAAAGCTATGAGCTTCTCACACAGAAATAAACAACTTATAATGAAGAAGACCCAGGTAGATCAACTTATTAAATCACGGACAAGCTCATCTGGTTCTATCTTATCTTTCTGTCAGGTTCCTCAGTACATGCACAGAGATTCTTAAAAGGCTTCTTTTTGAAGAATATCTATAATTTACTGTATTACTTCAGAAACAGAAATCTTAAGCTTAAGATAGTTTTACCTTTGACAAAAGAAACCTTGGCAACATATTAATGAAACCCTTAAGGATTCACAAGCCACGGGTCAGCTAGTGCTTCACTGTGCTCTTCATAACTGTAAGTGTTTTGGTCACTGTGGTGTCCCAGAGCTTAGCATAGAGCATCACTTGCCAGGCACTGAATAAATGCATGAAAAATGCATGAACGACTGAAGTAGGGAGTCAAGGAGCAAAGCCGCACAGATGGCTCACAGTCAGCCCCAAACACCCCCCCTTCCACGATGTCCTAAGGAGAATTTTATTTTCATTTCCAGAATTTTAATTCTCACATATTCCTAAGTGTTCTCTTTATAAATCCTCACTTCTTACTGTGGTAATAAAGTAAGTGATGCTTTGATCTCTTAAAAAAGGTTCTGCATGGTTTATGTGTGAAATAACAGAATTAGGACTCAAGTTTTCATAAGACCTTTAACCCTACATTTCCCCTATAGTTTTTAAGGACTATTGCTAAACAAATAGTTTTAAAAGATACCAAATATTTGGAAATATTTAGCAGAGTTTCATTTCATGTCTGTTTACACTGTTGACTTTATCATTATCTGTTTTGTCCTCTTTCCCTTGCTATGCCATATAAGAGAACAATTAAAGTTAAAATGCAGACCAACACCACCACACATTTCTCCCACACATTGATTCGTAATATTGATTATATCTCAGTTTTCATGCGCTAAGGAATTAAAACGTAGAAAAGAAGTTTTGTTTTGTTTTTCTTGTATTCCCAATTTTCTTGCATGATGGATACAGTGTCATTCTTTATCGATTAATGAAAGCCTTAACAAGAATTCATATTATGTTTTGTTAATGTGCAGTTTAAGTATTCCTTGTGACGTTCTACGTCTTTGTTTGCTGAACATTGTTTATGTTATTAGAATGAAGTATGCCTTCTTCTTTTTATAACACACAAACTCGTCCAAAGGAAAAAAAAGTTTGAGATAGTAGACACCTCTATTAAAAAGGTAATTTTCAGAAGTAGCAGGAATTAATGAGCAGATACTTTTAAATGGGATTCTGTATTTTTCTGCAGGAAGCTTCTTTACACATGTAGTATGGTCTTTATAATAAGAATAATACCTGGAAGAAGTCTCTGGAACTTAGATATAGGAGAAGAGTCAATGTAATGGCCAATAATGACCAATGACCAGAGTCAATATAATGACCAATTTAAAGTAATATGGAAAAAATTCTAAATTGTTCATAGAACACTTAATTTTCCCTTTTTATAACTAGAAAATTGGATATTATCATTAATAGTTTAAAATCAATAGGAAGAGATTTCCACGAGTAGATAAACAGGAAGAAATTTCAGATGTAAGCATTATTAGGGGTCCTTAATATTCTCTATATACATATCACATTAAGATACATTAAATTAGACGAGGATATGTGTTAAGAAAGCAGCTGCCCATGTAAGATTAAAATATGCCCCACAAGAACTGTTTATAATCAAACTTTAAAACAACATTTACCTCTCTTGAATCCTTGTCATATTTGTGTTCTTCAGTAGGGCAAGTACTAATTTTTTTTCCCATAAAAAGTAATTATAATTATAACTTGTGCATTAGTTTTTATCAAGAAACAATTATCATATATTATTGTTTAAAACTATGTCAACGGGTTTAAGTAAGATTGAAAGGTTGACTCAAATCTTCAAATTCTTTCCGTGTAGAAGTCCAGACACATCCTCAAGATTTCTGCAGATATTCCGGTATATTTGTTCTCTTACTTCTCTTTTGTCTCTGGATTTATTGTATGAATATGGATTTTGTAGATGAATTTGAGCTCAGTATAATCTCTATGCAAGCAATCACTTCTCTACTTCATAAATTATGGTCCTGCTCCGTTCCTTATACTCAGTGCAAGGACAGAAAACTACCAAATTGGTATTAAGGACAGTGAGGTTTGGTCCCTTGAGGATAGGGAAGCACAGTTAGTTAAAACATCAATTCTATCAGTACCTTATTACAGGCTGCAAAGGTTAAATCACTCACAGGTGCCCAACTTGGTCTCCAGGGTCATCCGGGGTTCTTGGGAAAGCAACAGTGGAGTGGCTTTGTTGATTACACCAGGGTTTTTTAAACTCTCTGAGACTTTGAGTATGCTTGAAAATAATACAACCTCCTTCTTTAGATCAGAGCTACTCAAATTTTAACATGTATGAAAATCTTTCGGGACCTTGTCAAAATGTAGATTCCGATACAGTGGATATTGGATGAGCTGGCTGCATTGCTAACAAGCTCCCAGGCGATGCCGGCCCAGGCTGTAGACTAAACTGTGCAGACAGGTTTCAGTAAAAGCAAGCAAGGTAGATACGAATATTAGGCAAATACAGAGCTCTCCAGACGGGTTTGAAGCTTACTTTCCTTCAGAATTTTGCTATCTATGCATTTTCTTTTCTGATAATTAATGCTATTTAAGCTTTATTTTGGGGATAATTCGGTACATGGGGGTCCCAAAGGCAGCACAGTGAGAGCCCTTGTCCCCCCCCCCTCAGTTTCTTCCAATGGCTTAGCTTCCGTCATTAAAATACACAATCAAAACCAGAAATGTGACACTGGCACAATGCATATGCATAGATACGTGTCACTTTGTCACATGTGCAGAATCATACGCTCATGAGACAGAACTATTGCATCACCACAAAGATCTCGCTGTGTTATTACTTTATAGTAAACCCCCTCACTTCTCAGCACCCCAACCCTAAGGCCACTAATGTGTTGTTCATCTCTGTCATTTTGTCATGTAAAGAATGTTAAATAAATGAATTCATTCAATACACAACGTTTGGGGATTGGCCTTTTTCCTCGAAATAATTCACTGGAGATTCATAGCACACATGTCCCAGAGTTTTCTCTTCATTCTCAGCGAGTTATTGAGAGAGAAACATTTTGGCTATTTCTAGTTTGACCTATTACAAATAAAGCTGCTATGAATAAGTACGTACAAGTTTTCATCTGGACATAAGTTTTCACTCCTCTGAGACAATGTCCAGGAGCCACTGCACGGTTCTATGGTAAATGAATAATGAGTTTATTCCACAGTCTCCTAAGCTGTTTCCCAGAGTGGCTGTATTATTTTACAGCGGGATGCCAAGGATCTATTTTCTCGGCCTCCCCTCTGAAATTTCAGCATATCACAATGTTTTTAGTTGTTTTATAGCTGTATAGTGATAGCTTACAGTAGCCTCAGTTTTCATTTCTATACTCCAATGTTTAACATCTTTTCATGTGTTTATTTACCATCTGTATAACTTCTTGTTATATTAAATATCTCTGTATCTTGCTAAAAATAAAGAACAATTTTTAAGAAACAAAAATACCCAGAATTACTTTCAAGATTGCAACAGTATAAGAATTTAACTTCTAAGAAGAAACTGAAATTGCTGCCTCCGCCCCAAATCCTGTGTGGCATCTACTGGTCGGGTGGCTTTTGCCCTTAGTCAGTGGGATTCACTTTGCTACTGTACCAGCTGCTTTCAGTATCACCCAGACAGCTAACACTGACTAATCTTTTACTGGTAATAATTCTATTCATAATACCTCCCAGGTGGTAAATTTATAAAATGCAGTTATACGGTAATAAACGTTTAAATACTGATACTTACTCAAATTGTTTGCTTTGGAAAACTGCTCATTAATTTTTTTATTTAAAAGTTAAAGGGATCTGAATGTTTTTGTTACATGGAAAGCTTTCATGATGTTTAGTGGAGGCTGGAAGCGTGTCCCTCCCCTGAATAGCGTTTGCTGTTCCTCTCCTCCCTCCTTTCCCGTCCCCTCTTCTTCATTCCCAGTGACTTATTTCTCTCTACGTGCCCATCACTTAGTTCCACATTATTAGAGAGTACATGTGGTGTTTATTTTTCCATTCTTGAGATACTTCACTTAGGGTAACAGCCTCTACTTCCAACTGAATATCTGCGGAAGGCCAAAAGACATTAATCATTTCTTTTTATGGCTGAATAGTACTCCATGATGTGTGTGTGTGTGTGTGACATACACACACACACATACATCTCATATTTTGTTAATCCACTCATGCACTGATGGGCTGATTTGTGAATTGTGCTGCAATAAACATTCAAGTTCAGGTGTCTTTTTGATAATAGTATTTTTAATTAAAGAAATCCATTGTTCAGTTTTTCTGAAGCTTTTCTTTAAGAATTAATCTCAAGGTCATTGAGAAGGTACATAATTTAAAGCAGTCTGATTTCTGACTTCAGACCTCAGATATTTTCATTCAACTTAGCCCTCATATTAATTTCCTTTATTCAAAAGAAATTGAAACAAGTAATGCCAAATATCCTTTATCCACATATAAACATTAAACTAAAAGCACCATTTTGAGCTGGGCATTGTGGTGGGCACCTGTAGTCCAAGCTACTTGGGAGACTGAGGCAGGAGGATCATTTGAGCCCAAGAGTTTGAGGTTGCTGTGAGCTGTGATGTCAGAGCACTCTACTGATGGTGACATAGAGAAACTCTATATCAATAAATAAATAAATAAATAAATACATCATGACCCTAACAAGTTACAAGAGTCTTCAAATCCAGAGGTATATCTCAGTAGTTTAAGTACAACAGTAAGATAGAAGAGTCTGAACAAGATGAATTTTTCGGTTGAGAGATAACAAAGATGAGCGAAGTTCAGGTGGGAGAAAGATTGTCACATCTCTACTATATAACATACTTATTGTTATTCATACTAATTTTTAGTATTTTGGAGCCATTTAACTTGAACTGCTTTCCATCTTTCATTATATGAATTCTTGGCCTTATGTAAAGTTAGTTGAAATGTCACCATTTCCTAGGCCTGACTGATCCTCTCAAAACCCTCTCTCTCTTTTCCTGGAAGTTACACCTACTACTCCATCATATAATAAACACAGCCTGAACATATCACTGCTAGCTTTCTTGTCACAACTAGACGTGGGTGGATTTACTTTCAGACCTCACAGCAAAGAGCTCAGAAGGAGGCACACACTCGGTACGTGTGTAAACAGTAAAATAATGTTGGGGAACGAGGTCTGGGGAAGCAGTTGGAACCAATGGGTCCATAGACAAGTGATTTAGGCTTTGACTTCCAACTGTATTGGCCTTAGATGTTACTTCACTGCTCAGAAAAATATTACTGAGAGTGATGTTCCCCTTTGGGTATGTTGTGATGATCTGGGAGTTAACGTATTGAAAAACTCAGTCCAACTCCAGAAAAATACTAAGTACCCAGTAAATGTTAGCTGTTATTAAACAGCAGCATTTGTGTTGATATTTTCATGATCTCAAAGTTAGTTGCTTGCCTCATGTATGAAAATGATCAATTACTAGGTGATTTATCTTTAAGATTCTTTGATATTATCTTGAAAATAATTTTATTATAAAATATAAAAGACAAAATACTTAAATAATACCCTGACTTTTTGGCTCAGATTCTTCATTTCAAAATAACCTGCATGAATCTTCTCAAGTCCTCTTTATTTAAACAGTATTAATTGTGCTTGAGTTCTACGAACTTCTTCTTTATCATTCATAGACAGTGATCAGGAATAGTTTCTTGCCCCTTGATCTCAGAGGCCTGTGGCCAGGTGGCCCTTCCAAAACACGGCTTACAGCAAATGGTCACGTTTAATGAGTCGGTGAATCCCCGGCAGTGTCGGGAAAGCTATTACAGACAGTACCTTTCATCACTCACAGGATAATTAGATGCGAGTTGGTTGTGGTCCCAGCGATGAGTGACCAAGGTACTCACATCTGACCTCACACTCAGGGCAGCTCCTCCGCCTTTGACTCGAGATTTGCATGCCTTCCCCGGAGAGCCACCGAGGTAGAGATAAAAATAGACGTGGTGGGATTGTACTGTCTCTTCCTGCCGTGTGAGATGCATGAGCAGGGTGAGCAGATTATAAACCTAAAACCAAGTAAGTTGTAGGAAGGAAACCCTGCAGGGGTGGCGTATCACGTGGGAATTTCAGCCATCACTGTCAACTTTCACCCAGTGCTCCTTATTGAGCTTGTGTGTCTGCTACCTTGTTTGCTTTCCAAACTAGAATTCCCTTACCTGAAGGAAGAACAGACGACTTATGACAGAGAACTGCCTCCAAATCAGCTGTATATAATTGGAAAAACAAGACATGATGGAAAAACGATCAATACTTAAGGGACGTCCCTGCCGGGTGATTGTTTGAGCACCCCACATAACACATAGACACTGTTTTTTTCTTCACAGAGTGGACTGAGCAGATGGCTGAACCAAAAAAAAAAAAAGAAATGTGATTAGAGAATAATTTTCCTGGTTTATTTATAAATAATTGCATAATTTTACATAATATATATTGGTCTCTTTCTAAATTTAAAATGTATCATAAGACACTATTTTGATGAAATTACAATGCATAACTATTACCTGTTCTGAAGTAGCTGAATCATTCTTTGTTTGTGTTACACCTTTTAAAGAAATCCAACATATGAAATGAGATAGGTATATAATATGGATATATCTAGCGTGGCTATAAAGTTCGTGTGCATTTTTAAAACAGTGTGCCGTTTTAAATTGCACACGAACTTTATGGATACCCTGTATATGTATATGATGGAATATGTGTGTGTACATATATATATGTGTGTGTGTGTGCGTATATGTGTAAACATATGCACATATATATACAAAATATTGATTAAATAGTTTGAAAAGTAATATTTAACATATGACACTATTTTCTAGCCACATTATACTGTGTAAATTATGAAGTAATTCTTTATGGTTAGAAGGAGAATTTTATATTTTTTAGTTCAAGAATTTACATAGGAAGACTTTATCCAAATATCTGTTAGCAGTCAAAGGCAGCTTATGCACATTACTGGCCAGCTTACATAAACAACAAGCAGCTTTATATGAGAAATCAGAATAGGTTTTTAGCTTTTCAAACTTGGTTCAAACTCTGATTGTTAACAGTGGTTAACTGAAAAGTTCCCTTCTCTATTAAATTAAAAGACTAATAAATGACAATCTAAAATTTCCACTTGGTACATTCACATGATCAAAACCCAGCAATTTCATATTTTCAACTCTAGCTTTCTGGCTTTTTTGTGAGAAATTTAAATCAAGACATTAGTAGTGCTCTCTAAGTTTGATTTGTGCTCATTTCAGCATTTCCACATTAGTAAAAAAGATCAACCTATTATCAAAGGAATTAGACTACATAAATTATGATATCAAAGCTGTGTCTCAAAATAATAATAATATTAATAAATCCAAACATATTTTTAACTAAAAGAGAAAGCTAAGAGTATTTTTTGACATTTCGTGTTAGAAAGGGGTAAAAATTAAAATATATACTCATTACTATGAAGAAATTCTGGAAAAATATTATGGAACTTCTGTGTCAGAAGTCCAGCAATTTGCTCCAATTGGGGCAAAAAGGAAGGGTTTTTTCCTTACTCTGTAATGCTACAGTTTTAATCACCTTCCAGCACATTAAGTGGACTGAGAAATTATAAACAAAAACCATCCCAGACCCTCCTTCTCTCTCTTTCCCCCACGCACACCTCCCTTTTCACTCTTTTGTTGGTAGTTGCACTAACATTTAACACCAGTTTCCCTCATAAACTGTTCAGTACTTTACATTTTCCTTTAATATCAAAAAAGAAGCACGACAAATTAATCCATTTTCTCTTTCACTTCTTGGTCTGCTTCCGTTTCCTGTGTTTGCCGTATTTAATTTTTACACTCTTTTGTGATATCAGGATGGCTGTCATACTCAGAAGTCAACATGTTCACGGATCAGGCTACGTGCTATAAGCGTGTATGACTTTACAAGTTCTACAGCAATTAACAAGTAAAAATTTTCTAAAGAATCTACTATAAGTTAATTATTGTTACTGTGAGAAAAAATATATTTAACATTCAACATGAAATTGTTTTGGAAAAAACATAAAACACTGTAAGGGTATTTATAGAATCATAAAAATAGAATAGTATCATTTTATTTTGTTATTTTTTAATTTTTAAATAGTATTATTTTATAATTACTATTGTATGTTTATGTATTGGCAGTCAAAAATAATGTCAATGTATTGTTTGTTTCCTGATGTTTTCTTGCAAAAAAAAAAAAAAAGGAAAGGAAAGAAATGAATATAAATGATGTATAATACTATACAAATCTGCCAAACCACCTAGTTATATTTTTTCTTCTATAATTTTCCCTATTTCCTACAGTTGAATACCCTCTTGCAAAAAAATTTTTGCTAATACTTGTTAATGGTGTCAGTTAGTCAATAGAAGGTATAAATCATTACCATTCACAGACATTATCCCTGATTTATAAACTGACAGTTTTCTTACTGCTAATATAGATGTTTTCTCTGATTCCACTGGAAGATTTCGAAATATTGCCAGTGAGAGATCAGATTTGATACATAGCATTTCTATTTATGAATGAACTAGAAAGAAAAAGGTACACATAAGCTATTTATGCATAGCTGTGTATATATAATTTTTTATTTTTTGAATTAAAATACAAGCATTTGAAAAAAGATTAAGAAACAGCATTAAAACAGTTTACAGAATTTTTATAATGTATATTTTTTCATAATATAGAATTTTCCTACAAAAAGTCATTTAAAGTATTAAAACAACAAACTGTATAATTTGTGAAATCACTGAGATATTTAAACATGCTTTTCAACTACTAAAGTTACATTGACTTGCTATTTTATGTGAAGGATGTTATCTTTAACTCTATTCTACTTGTATTTTCTTGCATTTAACTGTATTTATCTTTATTTACTTGTATTTTTATGGAAATATTTCTTAGATTTTTAGGTAGGGAGGAAGGGCTAAGTAATATTATGATTTTTTATACCTGATTGACATATTTATTTGCAAATGAGCACATAATTGTATTCTGTTATTTCCTTTTAACCACAGTTCAAAACCTGCATTTATACTGGAATCAAGGTAATTGTAAGCATAATCATATATTAATCAAAACCTTGCACTTTATAGGTAGTATGTAAATGAAGAATGATTAATGGTTTCTAACACTTTTTCTTAAATTCACAAATTATTTTTGGTTTAATCAATTTAATTTGCAATGTAAGAAACATATCAGGATGTCTATTTACCTGGAAGTCTTTTCTAAAGCAAGTATTAGTTTTATTATTATTTTTTTAATTTAATACAAATTTTTAGGTTATATTATTCTCACTTCCAAGGTAAAGTTCAAGTTGTAGTTAAGCCCTTCACCCAGCCCTTCACCCAGGGGGGCCTGCTGACCACCCTCACTTGCATACATCAGGTGAGATCCCACCAAATGCCCTCCCTCCTCCTTCCCATCACCCTGCCCTGCTCCATTTCCTTCCCCCTCACTGCACTAAATTTGTGTTGAATTGTTCATGTGGATATATTTCTTCATATATTTGTTTCATATTAGTATTGAATACATTGGATAACTTTTTTGTCCCCATTCTTGAGATACTTTACTAAGAAGAATGTGTTTTGGCTCCATCCAGGTAAACATAAAAGATGTAAAGTTTCCATCTTTTTTTTGGCTGAATAGTACTCCATGGTCTACATATGACACAGTTTGTTGATACTTTCAAGGGGTGATGGGGATTTAGGTTGTTTCCATGAGTTGGCAATTATGAGACATTTGTACAAGTATTAGTTTTATGTTAATGTTGCCGGGTGCAGTGGCTCACACCTATGATCTTAGCACTCTGGGAGGCCAAGGAGGGAGGATACTTAAGTCCAGTAGTTTGAGACCAGCTTGGGCCTAAGAGTGAGACCCTGTCTCCATAAAAATAAAAAAATTAAAAAAATAAAACTAGCAGGCGTGGTGATGTGTACCTGCAGTCCCTGTTACTCAGGAGGCTAAGGCAGGAGGATTGCTTGAGTTGAAGGTTGCTGTGAGCTATGACACAACGGCATTCAACTGAGGATGACAGAGTGAGATTGTCTCAACAACAACAAAAAAAGGCAATGTAATATATCATTTATTTTTAGTGTGGCATTTTTAAATCTTGTATTGACTTCTAAAATGAACTCATAGGACTTATTTTCCATTAGGTTAAAACAGTTGACTCAAAATTGTGACTAAAAAAACTAAGTCACTGAAATCTAATTTAAAAATAAGCAATAAAATTGTTAGAATATCAATTCTGTTTCATTATGTTACAAAAAAGTATCTAAATGCATATCAGATATATAACAAATTATAAACAAGAGTATTTTGACTGGAGTGAAGTTAGGTCTGAGATTCCAGTTTCCAAAGCTGCAGTATACAGCAGAACCCGTGCAAAACACTGCTGATGGCTTGTAATATTCCAAGACATAATAGAAGTAATAGTCTAGTTTACTTGGTAACATTTTATCCACTTAGATTCCTTCACATTCCTGTATTCTCTTTTTTTGCATCAATATTACCCTTTACAAGAGAGAAACACCCCTTGGAATGTCCCATCAATGTTTAATGAAGCACTCATGTGAGAGGTCTCACACCACACCCCTGTGGGTAGGTCCTTACTTACCACTGCTTTTGGCTCAGCCACCACTCCACAGAACTGCTCATTGTGGTCACCATGGTACGGTCACTTTGTTTCAGATGCTAAATCTACACTGAAAAATTCAGCTTTTGCTTAACAAAACTGGTTTTATTGATTTCATATAACAGGAACATCCAAGGACAGTTTAGGCTTCAGTTAAGACTAAATTGTGGCCATATGCAGTGGCTCATGTCTGTAACCCAAGTTCATTGGGAGGTCTAGGGAGGGAGCATTGCTTGAGGTCAGGAGTTCTAGACAAATCTCAGCAAGAAGGAGACCGCCCACATCTTTACAAAAATATAGAAAAATTAGCTCGGTGTGGTGGTGCACACCTGTTAGTCCCAGCTACTTGGAAGGCTGAGGCAGGAGGATCACTTGAGGCCAGGAGTTTGAGGTTGCTGTGAGCTATGATGAGGTCTCTGCATGCCAGACTAGATAGTGAGACTCTATCTCAATCAACCACTGAAAGAAAAAGAGAGAGAGAGGAAGGAAGGAAAGAAGTAAAGGAAGTGGGAGGGAAGGAAGGAGGGAGAGAGGGGAGAAGAGGGAAGGGAGGGGAAAGAAGGTACAATGACCACAACCTAGTAATTCAAGGCAACACAAGTTTATTATTGCACAGCTCCATAGGTCAGAAGTCTGCCATAGATCTCACTGAGCTGAAATGACGTGTTGTGCTCCTTTCTGATGGCCTTGGGAACAGGGACTTCAGATGCTTTCCTCATTCAGTTGTCCCCAGAATTCAGTTCCTTGCTATTGCAGGATGAAGGTCCCCATTTTTTCTCTGGCTTTCCGCCAAGGGCAGCAGTCCTCTGAGGGGGCTCACAGCCCCCTTCTCTATCCTCAGAGTCAACAACAGAGCTTGAAGTCTGTCTCACTGTTCGTTTCTCCTGCATTTTTTTTCTGTCTTCTCTTTCTCTGGCTTTAACCAGGAAAGGGCCTTCAAGGGCTCCTGCGGTAAATGAGGAATAGCTCCCAACCTCGTGATTTCTACTTTAACCCCCCCGTGCAGTGTCCTTTTTTGCTAGGTCACATAACACATTCACAAGTTTGGAAGTTAGAGTGTTAGACATTGGGGATGAGGGTCATTACTCAATCTCCCACACATCCAGTGTTGTTGTAAACTGCAAAATTGATGCCTCTTTCATTAATGTTGTTTTTGTTAACTCTGTAAGTGTAAATTTTAGGTTTACCATTAAGTTAGAAGCTGTGAAGATGTTATACTACTTGCAAGCTAACAAGTACCCCACGCTACTGCTAAATACATGCGCAGGACGTGACATGCAGCATATGCTCGTGAGGGCCGTCTGGAAGCCACCCAGTCACATATGGCTCTCGTTTCATAGTGAATCGCTGGACGCTTTCTGGAAACCCATAGAATTCTTCATATGAGTGAATCATATGGATATGAATTTTCAAATATAAGTAAAATGTTAAGTGGAAAAAGTGTTTTATCTTTGCTAAAATATGTATGTATCTTTAAATTTCTTTGTACATTGTATACAGTAATCTACTATTTATATTAAATAGTATAATTCAATTCTAGCTACATTCTGTATAACAAAGTTAAGAAGGGAACTGTTAAGAATGACTTCAATCAAAACTCAAGATATTTGAATTTTCTAGAAACTATTTGACCTGTGTATTTATTAAACCTTCTAATCTTCAGTTAACACTTCCAGAAAATTACCTAGTAATATACAGTGAAACTCCTCAAGCGGCTAAGGCACAGCCACATACACCAGAGCTGGCAGGTTCAAATCCAGTCTGGGCCTGCCAAACAACAGTGACGAGTACAACCAAAAAATAGCAGGCATTGTGGCAGGTGCCTGTAGTCCCAGCTACTTGGGAGGCTGAGGCAAGAGAATTGCTTACGCCCAGGAGTTGGAGGTTGCTGTGAGCTGTGATGCCAAAGCACTCTACCCAGAGCAATGGATAGAGTGCTCTGTCTCAAAAAAAAAAAAAAAACCCTCCCATTTCTGTGAATAAGTGAAAATATTTATTTTTAAAAAGTATATTAATGCATGTACCAAAATTATTATTTAAAATTTTTCCTTGAAGATACTCATGCCTCTCATTAGCTAATGCTTCATCTCTTATAAAATGTGAAATAAAAAAATAAATAATTTCCAACATTTATGACCTGTGAGTAAAATATTTTCTACTGACTTTAAAGTTTAACCTTGCATCATCAAAAATTAAGTCTGAAGACATTAATATTACATTTACTCTCAATAATAGCCCAGCTGATTTTTCGTCATGATGACTATTGTTTTGTTCCCGGGTTTGTATAAAAAGAATTCCTACCTCTTTATAATGGCTGGAAATGTTCCTCCATTTTAATTAAGTAGTTTAAATTCCTATGATTTTACATACATTACTTGTACTTTCTTCAAAAAGTGGTTGCCACTGCAAAAAAGAAAAAAACTTTGGCCAAATGAACAAAAACTACTAGAAAGTAACAGAAGAACCCCTGGCTTTTCACATTTACATATAGTCTTTCTTCCACACATTGAAATGGCATCCCATTTTCCTCCAAGTCCCAGAACAGTAGGCATGCATAACTCCATCAAAGCACAGGAATCAATAGACTAACCCAGTCACCATGCCGCAGTTTATACATCAAAAGCTTGTGTCTTTTCTGTAAGCAATATCATCAAAATCAATACATCCCCCAATCTCCAGCTATTCCCCAAACTGCTCTTTCATATTACATATTCAAACAGCTGTAAACAAATTAATAAATTGCTCTGGACTTTTGTTTTCTCTGCTCCTGAATTTTAATTGATTCGTATCACTGGAAAATCCACACAGGCTTGTTATCTTGGCTTTCTCCCTTTACTGGCGTGAAGAGGCATTCGGGGCAAAGGAGCTTCAGCCTCACACTTCACTAACCACTTGGAGTTTTGATGTTGGACTCAAAGAGCCTTGTTCTGTTAAACATTTAGAGGGTAATTTCCTTCTATCATTGAAACTCAGGGAAGAAGAGTTTTCTTATCCAGACATAGTGATGATTCCTGTAACACCAGTAAAGTGCAACACTCACAGATGCCATTTGGAAGACATGGGTCTGTGCGAGTCAATAAAGTACAGGTTTAGGGAACGTACACTGCGAGAGCTGGGGGCTGCAGGGACAGTCAATTACTCATGTCTCCCGGGACGATAGATTCAGGAAATCACCCTGTCGAATTCCCTGGTCCTCATTAGCATTGTTCTTGTATCCGTTTATTTTGTCTTTTCTGGTGGTGTGTTTTTGCATCCTTATTTTGAATGGTATTATTTCAGTTTGCGTTGTGCTACCTAGAGAACAAACTTCAGTAAACCCGAAAGTTTAACAGTGCTTACTCTCTCTTCCTTGAGAATAATTAAGTTGATTTCTGAGGGGGCTCGCCTCAGGTGCAACCCTAGATATAAGGCAGCAGATGTGAGTCTCTGGACCTCTGTAGAGATGCAACATGCCATAAAGGGCCCCAGCTTTAGAACTTTTTTTTTTTTAATTTTAGATTAATATGAGTGTCCAAATGATCAGATTACAGCATTGCATTTGTTAGGTAAGGTCCCTGTTGTAGTTGTGTCCTGAACCCAGGAGGTGTGCCACTACTCTCACATTGTGCCCATTAGGTGGGAGCTCACCAATCCCCTCCCTCCTCCTTTCCCCACCCTCCCTCCTCCCCCAAGTAGGGCCAGGTATGGTGGCTCATGCATGTAATCCCAGCACTCTGAGAGGCACAGGTGGTTGGATTGCTTGAATTCAGGAGTTGAAGACTAGCCTGAGCAAAAGTGAGGCACCATCTCTACTAAAAATAGAAAAACTAACCTGGCCTGGTGGCAGGTGCCTGAAGTCCCAGCTAATCAGAAGGCTGAGGCCAGAGGATCTCCAAGCCCAGGAGTTTGTGGTTGCTGTGAGTTATGATGATGTCACAGCACTCTACCCAGGGGGCCAGACTGATATTTATCTCAGAAAAATAAAATAAAATAAAGATGTTTGCTATTCAATACAGTCTGTGGTGAGAGTTAAGATCTTTTCCAGAAGTCGCAGCTGCCCTGCTTTTGTGGACTCAGCAGTGCTTCTCCAACGGGGTGGGACAGTCCCGTTAACCTGATTCATTTCCCCTCAGCTTGCCACTTCACACAAGGCTTATCTCTAACTGGTTATTTTCCCCTAAACCATGTTCTAGGCTTGAGGATTAAAATTACTTTTTGTTCAAACATTTTATCTTACTTAGGGAGACAGGGATAATAAATCAGACACTCTTCTCCCCGAGTTATGATAATCAGTGTAAAATTACCTAGGCTCCATGGCGTGTTTCGTGCTCAAACCCACTCCCTATCGAAAGTGTTAATATGCCAAATATTTTCTGTTTTGCTTTTCACATCACAGAACTGAAAATATTATATGTATAACATCATTTTCACAGGAGATTGACATTTTCTTTAACTATTCCAGTCTGCCTGTTGACTTCACCACAAACAAAATATCTCAAACATAGACCAAAAAAATTAGCATGGAGGAATTCAATCTGAACACTGAGAAAGGGAACAGAGTTTTTCCTCCATGACTGCTTATTTTGATGGGATATTTCCTGATTTAAATCTTAAAGCAGGGTGAGAAGAGTTGCATTTGTTTCTTTACAAATGGGAAACTCAAGAGCCTGGTGACTGAGTCATTCATTTGTGATGTTGTTGAGTCATGAAAACAAACTTTCTTCCCAATTCTGTTAGAATGCATAGCCCAGGATTTCACTTCCAAAAATCTGAGTCTTAGAAGGACGTTGACTACTCTTTTTACAACCTTATTAATTCATACAGGGTAGCCATAAAGTTCATGTATAATTTACTGTTAAACTATTTTAAATTGCACATGAACTTTATGTCCACTTTGTATATAATCACTAAGTTAATTTCAGCTTTTTAATATTCATTATGTTAGAAAAAATATTTCCACTTGAGCTCACACTTGATCAATCATACTGTGCACTTAAGGAAGGAAAATTGGCTTCCTTGAGGATGGAGATTCAGAAATGAATATCACATGCATATCTTAGGTCAATATTATCTGAGGATTTTGAAGGCCTTTTATTTAAAATGAAGGTTTAGGCCAGCTGTGGTGGCTCATGCCAATAATCCCAGCACTCTGGAAGCAGAGGTAGTTGGATCCCTTGAGCTCAGGAGTTCGAAACCAGCCTGAGCCAGAGCAAGACCCCATCTCTACTAACAATGGAAAAATTAACCTGGTGTGCTGGTGGGTCCCAGCTACTCAGGAGGCTGAGGCAGGAGGAGCGTTTGAGCCCAGGAGTTCGAGGTTGCTGGGAGCTGTGATGATGCCTTTGCACTCTATCCATGGTAGAATACTTTCACTGACATATCTTCCCTCAAAAGTGTTTTTCTCAGGAATTCCTTGTGCTAATGTCCCATGTCTTCATCTCAGCCTCAACCTTTCCAGACTGGCCCTCACCTGGATTAATGCTTCCTGACCCTTCTTCACACGGCTGTTCTTCTTTCCATGAATCATTCCATGATCACAGGCAGGTCTGTACTACGGTCTAGATCTGTGATCCTCAACCCCTGGACAGCAGGAGGTGAGCAGAGCAAAACTTCATCTGTATTTACAACTGTTCCCCACTGCTGGCACCCCTGCCCGTGCCCCCCTCCTGTCACATCAGCAGGGACATTAGATTCTCATAGGAAGGTTAACCCTGCTGTAAACTTCGAGTGCAAGGGATCTCAGTTACAGGCTCTTTATGCGACTCCAATGCCCGAGGATCTGAGGTGGAGCTGGAATGCCCTTGAATCATTCTGAAACCATCTTTCCCACCCCTGTCCATGGAAAAAATGTCTTCCATGAAACTGGTCCCTGGTGCCAAAAAAGTTGGGGACTGTTGGAGATTACTTAGACCTAGAGCAACTATCTATAGCTACAGAATAACATACGATATAATATAACACAGTGGCCAAGAATACTTTAATTTACACCTTGGCATCATCTCCAGGGAAAGTTGCTTAGCCTTCTGCATGTCAGTTTCTATAATACGTAGGCAGTAGCAATGTCCATCGCCAATAGCTATGCAGATTAAATGAGATAACGCTGGAGGTGTTTAGCTCATGACCTGCCACAATTTACCCTTGTAAGTTCCATTCATTAATGTCATGCAGATTCAAGGTGTGTCATTTACAACAACTAAAATTCCTTGTCTAGAGGAAAGCAAGAGGGGAAAAATGTCAATGTATTCATATTCAGTTTCTTTAGAAGGTTTATAATATACCTGAACTTTAGAAATCAAATTTGAGACCAGGCAAGGAGGCTCAGGCCTATAATCCCTGCATTCTGGGAGGCCAAGGCAGGTGGATTGCTTCAGGAGTTCAAGACCAGCCTGAGCAAGAGCAAGAAAGACCCTGTCTCTAAGAAAAATAGAAAAACTAGCCCAGCATGGTGGTGGGCTATTTGGGAGACTGAGATACTCCCAGCTTCTTGGGAGACTGAGGCAGGAGGATGGTTTGAGCCCAAGAGTTTGAGGTTGCTGTGAGCTATGATGCCATAGCA
>NW_003852456.1:6913354-6923926 GCF_000181295.1 Otolemur garnettii
CCATATGCTGGAGGTGGCGGGTTCAAACACAGCCCCAGCCAAAACAAACAAACAAACAAAAAAAGAAATCAGATTTGAGACTTTAGGCCATTTCAGGTGAAAATTATTTTCTTCAGAAAATAACAATTGAGGAAAGTAAATTTGAAGAAGGCACACTACTGCTCTCTATTCAAATTCCACTCCCAAATCTATCTTTCCTTTTCTAGTCTTTACTTACTAATAAAAAAAGACCTTAAAATATCCAAATAAATATGAACTCGGGATGAGAAGTCATGGAATTAAAGAATTTGTGTTTGACATGGGAAGTACTTAATGATATTTCCTTATTTCATTTTCCCAAGTTCTTTTATTGTCTAACCTCAAGGAAACGAAAGCAAAAAACAAAAACAAACAAAAAAGCAAAAGAAAAATAGCAAGAGGGATTGACAGATTTACCTGAGTTGTTTAGAAAAGTCTAGGCAAGACCTAGCTTTAGGAATACCTGAAATTCATGTACCTCTGAATTTCCAATGGGTTTCAGGGACCCAAAATGCTGCCTTCCTAATTCTCAGCATGGCGCCTTCCTGGGTTAACTTTCCTTCCCTCACAGTCTCCTTCCAAAGGCAATGTGATTACCAGAGAACTTCAGCTTTCAGTAAATAGAGACACTTACCCAACCTAGTAACCCATTTATCCAGAGCACACGAGCTGCCATGTCTAAGTATTTAAGGATAAAGTTAAGTCTCTTGTGTTCTGTTAGTAAGTGGCCGTTACAAAGATTGCAAGAAACCTAGTCGATAAAATATCACTCCTTAGATAAAATATGTAGTTTAACTTAAAAAAACAAAAAAACAAGAAAACAGAGGTCTTGCTAACCAAATTAGGGATAAGAAGACTAAACTTTAAAAAATTATTCTAAATAAAGATTTCTCAGAATATTAAGTAGGTAAACAATACAGCATGAATTTCCAAGAAGGAGTAACGTGTGTGCAGAATTACTCAAAACATTCAGCCCTGGAGTTATTTTTTTCCGGAAATAATTATTAATATTAGCCTGTACACTAGTGTCCCACAGAATATAGCCTGGACCATTTCATTGTAGAAAAACTAGTCCCAAACATTAAAAAAAAAAAAAAAATGTTATCTTACTGTAGGAATTCCACAGGATTGGAAGGAAGAGAGAAGCACAGGGCAGGTGTTTGTGAGATATCACCGGATCGGTGCTTTCCTGGTGTTTAGGATATAGGCTATGGAAATGTATTTTTTTCAGAGTCTCATGATAAACAGATTGATCATACTTAATTTGTTTTGAAACTCTGAGCTACAAAGTAATGTAATTTTAGATACTCATAATTTTATCATGCACTTAAAGTAGACAGATTGACTTGATCTAAAATAAGTTTCAAATATTTATGCAAATGAGTACATTGGCATGTATTAAAATAGATGATATTGATATTTGCCATATATATGAGACGCAAATGAAAACTAACTATGAAGAAATATTTCCAAAACATACAGATATAAATGAGAACTATAACAGGAAGAACTGACACACGTTAAATACAACTGTGAACTCCTTACTCCATTACCTCTTCACAATAAAATACCTCTGTGATTTCATTATGAAAGTAACCATATGGAACCGACAAGTCAGCTGACTCTTAATATATTTTGAAATTTCTGGGAAGCTTAGTTAATCAGTGGCATGATTTTCAAATTACTCTTATAGCTGACTGGTCAAACCCCATGAGGTTAGAAAGACATTTTGGCAACCGTTTACTCTTAGGTAAATGAAACTGTTATATTATTTAAATCTCTATACAGAGCATGAGATGTTAAAATAAACTAAATGTCACTACATCATTCAAGTGTCTGAATTATTTAAACTACGTGTTTGTATGGTTTGTCTTAATACCAATATCTCTAGAAGTGTGTCACAATTTTTTTTTTCTCTATTCAGGGCATTTATCATAAAATCTGGCTTTGGCCTCCTATGACAACTCTTTTATTGTTTTAGTCTTATAGGCATGTTTTTTCTATTGCCCATGGAATGTGCCTCTATGTTAAGCTGCTTATCTGTTTTTACACAATTATGCACTGATCAATTAGTTATTATTGCATACTATATAAGGCACATATTAGGAAACTTTAGAACAACTCGAACATTTCCTTCATAGACAATGAGCTTGCCTTAGCTACCAAGCAATGTAAAACTACAGAATCTTTTTTTTTTTCAACACAGTTTCACTCTATCATCCTGGGTAGAGTGCCCTGGTGTCATCATAACTCACAGCAACCTCAAACTCTTGGGCTCAAGTGATCCTCCTGCCTCAGCCTCCCGAGGAGCTGGGACTACAGGTGCCTCCCACCACACTTGGCTAATTTTTAATTTTTACTAGAGACAGGGTCTCACTCTTGCTCAAGCTGGTCTTGAACACCTGAACTCAAGCAATCTCCCTCCTTTGGTCTCCCAGGGTGCTGGGATTACAGGCATGAGCCACCATTCCCTGCCAACACTACAACATCTTTTAAGCTTGGGTTTAGTATAGTAGATGAAATTGATAAGGTTTTAAATGCTACAAATTTTACCACTACTTGATATTTTAAGGGCAGGCTTGTGTCATAAAACGAAGTGAAATTATACCTTGAAAAAGCAGTTGTTGAGGTATGTTTAGCTGACTAGAATGGTGACAGTAAATACAGACTCCTGCTGTGTAAAGGCCCAACACTGGGAATTGATTAAGGGCATAGACTACAGCCAAACGGCCTTGCCTGGAACTGTTGCATGCCTCAGTTTCTGCATCTGAAAAATAGGAGTAATCATTTTCTTACTCATAGGATTGTTATGAAGAACACAGTTTTGGTTTTTTTGATTCTGAGTCTTACTCTTTCACCCTGAGTTGAGTGTCATGGTGCCATAAGCCCACAGCAACCTCAGATTCTTGGGCTCAAGTGATCTTCCCACCTCAGCCTCCTGAGTAGCAGGGACTACAGGCACAGGGCACCACACCAGGCTATTTTTTCTATTTTTAGTAGAGTTGGGGTCTCGCTCTTGCTCAGGCTGGTCTCCAACTCCAAAGCTCAAGGAATCCACCCACCTCGCCCTCCCAGAGTGCTGGGATTACAGGCGTGAGCCACAGCATCTGGGCCTGAGGAATAAATGTTATTTTAAATACTCAGAAAAAACCATCTTCAACTCCATTTGCCTTTCAAAGGAGACACTCAAAGTATTGTGGCATAAGATTATCTTCCTCCTCCTCACAAAAAGTCTTCAGCAATTTCTACTTTTGAAAATATGTCCGACTTAGGAGCTCGTTATTCAGAGGTTCTGTGTTTGTATCAGTGTCTGTTCATTTTTCCAAACCATCTTTCTCCTCAGATTACCCAACCTTCCTCTCCTTCTTTCTGTCCAATCTTTCTCCCATGACGTCTGTTCCAACTCTTCTTCGTGGGTGTTTTCAGTACAACAAGTTGATAGTTTGGGATTTCTTATAAAGAAACAAAAGAGAAAATGTTAATTCTCCTTGTATTTCAATTTATTGATAAACGTGTATCAATAGTGTTGCTTTAAGTTGAAGTTGAAACTTTAGTAAAGACTTAGAGTAGGTTTTAAAATAAACACAACAATTTTCCAGTCAACAAGACGGTCTGTTGGGACTAGCAGTAGGGAGTGTCATTGGAATTGAAGGTTGAATTCAATGGTTGGCTGAGATCAGATTAGACACTATAGAGAATTCTTCCCTATTTAAGGTATTTGATTAGTGCATCAACATTTTTCTTTTATCTGTCCTGTGTTTCTCCTAATGGAGGCAGTGAATTCCAATGGGAAGTACTTTAGATAAAAAATAGAGCAAACTATGTTCTATAGTTTAGGATTGTTTTGAACAGCACCACAGCTGACTGGCTGTGGTTAAATATGTTGGTGATTATGGCAATTTAAATTTCTAAGTGAAAATTTAAAAACAAACACAATATATTGTAAAATGGAATACCAAAAAGAGAGAGAGTATGGGAAGGACTGGGAAGAAGAAAAAAGAAATAATTTCTTTCTTATGATTAAGTAATATCTATGCAAGTTTGCCTACCACCACAATATTAAGTTTATTTGGCTAAACATATTACCTTAAAACTGTTCAAAACAATCCTAAAAGGGACTTTTTTTTTCTTTTTTTGAGGCAGAGTCTAGTTCTGTCACCCAGGCAAAAGTGCCATGGTGTCATAGTTCACAGTGACTTCCAGGCTCCTGGGCTCAAGCGAATCTCCTGTCTCAGCCTCTTCAGTAGCTTGGAGAGGCACCCGCCACCACCACGCCCAGTGAGTTCTATTTTTAGTGGAGATGGGGTCTCACTCTTGCTCAGGCTTGTCTTGAACTCCTGAGTTCAAAGCATCGTCCTACCTGAGCCTCCACCTGAAAGTGTCTTTAGTGATTGATTTTATAAAATATAACATACATTCTCTATGTCATACCATTATTATTAAAATAACATAACATATAAACCCTTTTCTTTCTTAAATCATTAACTAATTAATGAAATATTTGCAACAACTTTGTACTGTAAAACATTACAAGTTAGATTCCCTTTTAATTATATTAGCTTAAAATTATCTTTTTAAAAAGTAAAGATAAAATGAAAGCTCTATGATGAGTTAAGGACATGGTCAGGCTGTTTATTTTTTTAATAAGAGAAGATGGTAGAAAGATGATCAGTGATTGCAAGGATTAACTTATTTTTATAAACAGCTACTTTTTATTACAAGTAGGAATATGAAACAAAGGTTGATTTCTAGGTTTTTTAATTTTAAATTATAGGTACATAATAGCTATATATGTGTGTGTATATCTATATATATCTATATCTATAGATAGATAGACAGATATGTATGTTTGTTTGTTTTGAGACAGCATCTCACTCTATTACCCTGGGTAGAGTGCCCCAGCATTAAAGCTTACAGCAACCTGGGCCCAAGTGATCCTCTTGTCTCAGACTCCTGAGTAGCTGGGACTACAAGCACCTGCTACTATGCCTGGTTAGCTTTTCAATTTTTTGTGGAGAAAGGGTCTTGCTCTTGCTCAGGCTGGTCTTTAACTCCTAAGCTAGAGAGATCCTCCCATCTCAGCCTCCCAGAGTGTTGGAATAACAGGTGTGAGCCACCGTGCCCAGCCTGCTATGTATTTTATAGAGTGGTACAAGCATACAGTATGAATTAATCAAATCACCTCAGGAATTTGACATTTCGTTATGTTAGGACCCTATCAGTAAGCTAGCCCCTTATAATCAAGCGCTGAGCCAAAAAAATAAGCGAGTAACTGTATAAAAGTCTTCTCTACCAACATGGGAAAGCAAGCTGCTATTGTCAGTTAATTTTCCAACCAGTATTCACTAAGCATATGACATGTGTGGGGTGTCACAAAGGTAAAATCCGAACAGCAACTTTTATTTTATATTTACAGAGCGATGCTATTTGTCTTCCATTATCTTATATCCCTAATTTCCACAGGAAATACTGAATATATGCTATTTATCCCTGAGGCTATAAATTTAGCCCCAAATCCTTGTGTGGAAGTGACTCCACTGTAGCCTACTTCTGATGCCCCCTGCCCCAGACTTTTACTTGGCTTTGCTCCCTCAATCTAATTAATGTTCCCCACAGATGCAGAAGTGCTATCTTTAACAGATCATATATTACCTTCCGCTTTTCCCTGGGACTTCTCATTTATTCTGAAAACAAAATACAGACCCGAAACTCCTTGCAATCTTGCTTACTTTCCAGTCTTATTTCTAATCCCCACTATTGTGGTTTAAGTTTTCAATACCCTGGTGTGTTCCAGGCTCCCTGACCTCATGGTGACCCTTTGGGGTTAGGCCTTACCCTGGCACCTTCCCCTGGCCCACACGCTGCCCAGGGACTCTTCCTGCCACAGTCCTTCCCACCTGCGGCCTCACAGGGCGTCTTCTCCTTGCCTCTCTCCGCAGGGAAGATGTAGGGCTCCCTCTCTTGCATTCTCAGACTGTGGGGTGCACTCCTCCCATGGAGTCGGGGGGGGGTGTTTGTTTGTTTTCTTTTTCTGAGACAGAGTCTTACTCCGTCAGCCTAAGTAGAGTGCTGTGGTCTCGCAGCTCATAGCAACCTCAAACTCCTGGGCTCAAGGGATCCTCCTGCCTCAGCCTCCCGAGTACCTGCCACCACGCCTGGTTACTTTTTGTACATTTGGTAGAGACAAGGTCTTGCTTTTGTTCAGGCTGTTCTCAACTGAGCCCAAGTGATTTTCCCAGCTTGCCCTACCAAATTGCTGGGATTATAGGCGTGAGTCACCATGCCCCGACTCTATATTTTTTATTGTAATTCTTGGCTTTTGTTTAATCATCTCCAGGTTATTAGTTTTATTTTGATGACAAATGACTCATTTTCTTATTCTTACATTTCTACCATAAGCTCAGTTCCTGGTATATAATGTGCTGTATCTAGTGGAACATAGATATTTTATAAATGATTAAAACCTGAAATATAAAATATCTATCATCATATCTGTGTGTATTGATATCAGGGAAAGAACACTATCTCCTTGTTGGTATGTTAAGGATTCTAAAATCTGTACCGACCTTGTGCTTGAAAAGTGTTTCTTTATTTTCTAAAAAGATTTACAAACTGATATATTTTCCTTCTAAAATATTTACTTTGTGGGCATGGTGGGTAATAAGAACGTTGAATATATGTATTTATTTCTTCACAAGGACATTCAAATATTTTCTTACTGTAAACTCAAATCATGTTTCCATTTCTGACAGCATTGGGGGGAATTATGTATAATCCCACCCAATATATATAATCAATCTGACATAAAGAATAATAATTTATGTTGCATCAAGGATTAGAATGTGTCAATAGATAATCCTTCTTAATGTACATTAATTGTAATAAGATACTTATGTGTGCAATATTAACCTCGTTTTATGAACAAGGACCTGGGCTCCGAGGAGGCCGCCTGGGGCAAGATTGATTGATGAGAAGGTGTCTCACCAAACCAGGTCAGCAGCTTCCGGGGCCAGTGCTTGTGAATTCCTTGGCATCAGCACATACAACCATTTCACTGAGACGTCTACCCATACTGATTCAAATAAAGCTGGCATACATGAAAGTGGTTTCCTTATTCATAATTCCCCAAGGCTCAGATCTGAGAGTGAGCTATCAGAAGAGGACATTTCACAAATGCATTGGGGAGTACCCCTAGACTCTACTTTGAATCTCATTTAATGAAAAAAAATTGACCACCTTCAAGCTGGTTCCATTGAAGTTCCTAAGTGTCAGTAATTCGCTCCATAACAGCAAACAAAACCATTGAAAATTTTCAAACTCAGGCCCAGATGTGTCTCAAGCCTATAATCTCAGCAATCTGGGAAGCTGAGGCAGGTAGATGGCTTGACTCCACAAGTTGGAGACCAGCCTGAGCAAGAGTGAGACCTCGTCTCTAAAAATAGGTGAATGTTGTGGTGAGTGCCTATAGTCACAGCTATTTGGGAGGATTGATGGAGTTTGAGGTTGTTGAGAGCTATGACAGTACGGCACTCTACCCAGGGAGACAAGGTGAGACTCTGTCTCAAAAAAAATTTTTTTTTCAAACTTTTATAGAAAATATAAGTTATTTTCTTATATTTGCATTGGGTTTATTTCCATTTCAAATCCTCAATTGTTTGAAGCACATTCATAAATATAGAAATTTTTCATAAGGCGTTATGTTCTCATAAACTTTTCTGTTCAGATAGAAATTTAATAATTTCAATTTTTCTGAAGTTCTAAATTTTATTTTGTTTTTTATTTTTATGTTTTCAACGTTTTCTTAATAACCTGATAAGATTCTAAATTTTAACACAACACATCTGAATGTATTATATATGCATTATACACGTATACATATTAGCTTAAATGGAAAAGTGAGAGTAAACACTTAACTTACATTTGGCTAACTACTTATTTTGTAAGGAACATTAGGGAGATATATTTTGTATTATTTCCAGTTGTTCAGTAGCAGCATGAGGTCAGTGGACTTATGTTGGTAATTAGATAGAAGGTTCAAAAACATATTACCCAAATATCACGTTTTCCATTTTTAATTAAATTATACTTGCAGACACGGCAGGTATAGCCACCCAAATTAAGTTACATTGTTCTCTATATGTAATTTTGTTATTATCTTGGCTTTAATCCTTCATAATAAAGGATAACGTGGTCCACAATAGTATATTTATATGTATACGAATATATTTTCTTTCCTATTTTTGTCTCACTTTCTCTATCTCAAAAAAATTATCCTAAATAAAAGAATAGTAGAAGCTCCTACAGAGGATGGCGTGATTTAAACTCAAATCTCTCTTCCAGACTGTGTTTCCCAGAATATGGCATTGAGATCATTGGCCTCAAAATCACGTAGGGAAGCTGGGCACTGTGCCCAGGGGTTAGAACGCTGGCCTTACAAACCAGGGTGACAAGTTCCAGCCTCACCTGGGGCTGATTAAAAAAAAAATCACGACGGGAATTAGTTATATTTGGTCTTGACACTATGACAAAACTGAATCATAATCTCTGGATATGGACACCAAGTATTATATTTTTACCAAACGCCTAGATAAAACTCAAGAACTAGTGCTATAACTTACCCATATTAACTTATCTATGCAATACTTTCCAGCTCTCTCAGAGAAAGCACACTAGCTATGTAAGTTTCTAGAGAGCTCAGGAGATAAATAGGGACAAGTTGATAGTGTTTTACTTAGCAGAGCAAGAAACAGAAGCTTGGCCATCCTGGGTTTTATTTATACAGCCCTAATGTTTAAATTGCAGAAAATAATTAATTGCTTAACTGAAAAGAACACTATCAGATGAACCCAGGCCACTAGTAAAGGTAGACTTAGTTTAATGAACGTAGAACTTCCACAAAGGGGTTTACTTAACTTCGCTAAGGTTGTGTCCTCATCTTTGAAACAGAGCTAAGACTACCTGCCTCACAGAATCTCTCTTTCTCTCTGACTCTCAGTGTTTCCTTGTAATACGTGTATGTGTGCATACATGGATGTCAACGTTTTCTCAGTTAATTGCAGTAGGAGTAAAACATTAGGGACCAACATTGTTCTGGGAGTAAAAAATAAAAGCATTTGTAAGGCAGCTTATTAAAGAAAACAATCTATATTTTTCTTTACAAAAATGTTATATTTAATCATTCTATCATTGCATTAATTGCTTATTTACTCTTATTTCTCTTATATTTCAGAAAACAAATTACTGCCACACAAATAGTATTTGGGCCTTAACATTTTCCATAAAAGTTTATTTTGGCTTTATTTCATTGACATTTAAAGCCTGTTAATTATAAAATATATCTTTTTATATTATAATCCATGTTGATATGGTTTTTCTCACCACAAGAACTTCACCATTAAAATGAGCCAAAGACTGTTGTTATAACAAGCAATATCTCCCAGTTTAAATTTGGAAGCCATGTTTTCCGTCTTGCCAGTTTCCTCTTTTGTTAGGAGAAAAAGAAGAATTGTATGTGAAGACGAGCCTGCTCTTCTCACCTCTTCACTATTTTCTTTCGTTTTTCATCCTAGACTGAGAAAACGGACATACAAATTTAACTGCCCGACACTAATCTATCGATTTTCTCACATTCGTCCTATTTGGCCGACAGAATACCACACAGGTGGGGGCACCAGAGTCCCTGGTGGAGTCCGGGGTGTAAGATGCCGCGGCAAAAACTAAGTATTGAATTACAGACAGAAGCTCTAAGGTAAAACGCTGCCACCAAATCTTGAAGTTTCCCGATTCTCAATCTTAAAGACTCTTGTCTTCTCTGGTTTTTCACCATTTTTGTTTAAACATGATGAATTTCAAACCTATGTGGTCCATTCCCTGTATGGAGTAGAAATCGAAGTTCAGTACAGCTGCCGTCTTTGCTTTTTATTGTGTGGCCAGTCCCGAGTTACAAACATGCAACTTGCGTGCCATTGGCATTCCTAGGACCCTGAGTTACACACCTGACAGACAGCAACTCACCCTTGCCAGGGGAAGTTTTAACAGGTAATAGGAAATGTACCTGTTCCAGCTTACAGACTCCACTTAACCACAAACACACAGAACCCGCCTCCTTGGTGACCCGGGGTCTGCCTGTGTGTGGAATTGAAAGCGCTCGCTCAGTGGCAGGGGTGGGGCATTATTTGGCTTCCTCAACCCCAAACTTCAGAAATCTTCCTCAGACGTTGTTTCCTTTACCCCGAACTCCACCTCGTCTGAACAATTTCAAAACTACTGACCGTTCTTCATAGAACCCTTGCGCTTTCCTTCTCATCCTGCAACAAAAAGACCACCAAGGAAGAGCCAAGCCCGGCCCTCTGGGAGGCACAGCGGGAGGAGTTCGAGACCAGCCTGAGCCAGAGTGAGACCCGTCTCTACTAAACCCGGAAAAGCTGGGGGGCCGGTGCCCGCAGTCCGGCCACGACAGGCCTGAGGCCCAAGGGGCATTGGGAACAGTGATGAAGTTGTGCTTGGGAGCCTGAGGACTGCACCTGGCTGGCTCTGGCCTTCTCACTCCGCCCA
>NW_003852456.1:6924078-6950569 GCF_000181295.1 Otolemur garnettii
CTTCCGTAGGCCTGTCTGCCCGGTCCCTCCTGTCTGCCCCACCCCTCCTGTCTGCCCCGCCCCTCCTGTCTGCCCGGCCCCTCCTGTCTGTCCAGCCCCTCCTCGTGCCCTCTGCTCTGTCACCGCGATCCGGCTCAGCAGAGGCCGCCCCACGGCCGGGCTTGCTCTCCGTGGCACTGCTGTCCTTTTAACTTGGTAATTTCTATTTTCCCAGCTCTTAATACAAATGACTATAATAGCTGCTCACATCTTCTGCTTGCTTTTAGCAGGAGAGTAGGTCTGGACTATTTAGTTCAAAATTAATAGAAGTTTCAAAAATGGATTTTTCTCTCTCAACTTCTTTGCTGAAGTAACTTTAATGGGACCCAGTGCTGTTAGCGTCTCATTCACGATGATTACGGTGGCGCTTGCTAAGTGCATCCAAATCCTCACACTTAATAGACTCAATCCCCCCGCCTCTTTCCATAGGTAAAAGCTCACAGTTTAGTTAAAAAAAATGAATACAGATTATGTTCTCCTGTCTGGCACTATCAGGGTTGGGAAATTTCTCTTTAAAAATGGAAGAAAATGCATTTGTTTCCAAATTCCTATGCTTTTAACCTTTGCACTAATGCTTTTACCAAAAAGCAAAGGCTAATGATTGATTAATGGTTTATAATAAATTGGAATTTTTAAAAGAAAAAGTGCACTGAATGAGAGAATAGAATAGTTTTTCTACTTAGAAATGCATTTTTTTTTTTAAAAAAAGGAAACAGACTTTTATAAAGCAGGTGCATTTATAGCGTTGGTGGTGGAGACTCACATCTGTAATCCCAGCTGGTGGATCACTTGAGCTCAGGAGTTTGAGACCAGCTTGAGCAAGAGCGAGACCCCCTCTCTGTCAAAAATATAAAAACTAGCTGGGCCTGGTGGCAGCTGCCTGGAGTCCCAGCTACTCAGGAGGCTGAGGCAGGTGGATCATTTGAGGCCAGGAGTTTGAGGTTGCTGTGAGCTATGAATTGACAGCACTCTACCTAGGGTAACAGAGTGAAACTCTGTCTCAAAAGAAAAAGAAGTCAGCATTTCTTATGATGAGACATCACCATGATAAGTTTAGAAACACTGTGGTATGTGGATCTATGAGTACAAAACAGAAATTTTAGACCAGAATTTTTTTTTAATAATAAACATTGCTTACTAGGTATGTGGTATGTTAAGAATAGATGTGTAAGACTATTTCATGTTGTTTTTATAGCATGTTTAGGATTGAAATTGGCATTTGTGTTTAAAAGTGGCTGAATCACAAACACTGAGTCATGGCAGGGTCTTAGAAGTGCTATGCTTCAGTTTTTCTCCCTGTTACTCCCCTAGCCTCCAGGTCTGAGGCCTCCAGGGAGGAATGACGTTTGCCCCCTAGCCGTGAGTGGTGGGTGGGCTTGCAAGAACACACGGAGTGTGGTAAATGTAGATTGATGCTTACTTTGCTGAGGCTGAAGCAGAGACCTGCCCAGCTACTTTGTCACCTGTATACACCTCATGGTCTCAGCCATCACTGAAGATAGCCTGCCCACACCCCCACAGCAGAGGTGTCCTGCCATCAGCCGGAGGATCTTTGTAAAGCCAGGGGATGGGGTTAGGGTTGTGTAAACATGTGAGTTATTAATACTTTTGCCCAATTCACCCAATCGTATGCGCCACCACACAGGGGATTAGGAGACCGTTGTGCTGGGGGAGTGTCTATCACTGTGATTATACTCTTATCTGAGTCAATGGATAATGATGCTTCAAATGATGATGAGAATCATTTTTATGGTGTCATCAAACATAGTGACAACACAAACAGGTGAAAACAGACTCCCAACCAAGAGGGCTCTGCCCTTTCCTCTAAATCCTCTGACCCTTAAACCCGTGTCCCACAGTGTATAGGTTCTCTTCCAAATCATAGCGATCCTGTTGTCTTCACTCCTGATTAGAGCGCGGCTGTGGATCATGTCCTGGCCACCAGCGCTTCCCCTCTCCTTTGCTACTTGCCTCCCTGCCTTCGTTCTGTGTTCTCTGGTTGTTTCCTTTGTCTGGGTTTCCTGGACCTCCTCTCCTTGAGGAGATAGACCTGTGTTTTTCAACCTTTCTTGTCTCACAGCACACTTGAACCTGTAGTTACACTTTGCAGCACACTTAAATGATATTGATTACAAAAAAAAAAAAAAGAAGAAGATGACTGTATTTACTGTACTTTTAACTTCTTTAGTTCTTTTTTTCTCTTTTCATCATCAGGGCCAGGTGTGGTTTGAACATGCCACCCCTGGCTTCCAGGGCTCTAACTACTCAGCTACAGAGTGAACTTCTTTTAAAAACAATTTTATTAATGGGCTTTAAAAATTTTTGAGGAACACCTAAGATCTTCTCAAGGCACACCAGTTAAAAATCCCTATCTTTTCTTCTTTCTAATGGTGCTGAGTGTAAAGGTGGCTAGTTCATATTTTTAAAGGTATTTTCAAGCAAAGAAATGTCTCCTACATGGTTTTTCTAGAGTGTATAATTTTTTTTGTTTTGAGAAAGAGTTTCATATATTGCCTCAGTAGAGTGCCGTGGCGTCGCAGCTCACCTCCAATTCTTGGGCTTAAGCGATTCTCTTGCCTCAGCCTCCTGAGTAGCTGGGACTACAGACATCTGCCACAATGACCAGCTATTTTTTTGTTGTTGTTGCAGTTGTCATTGTTATTTAGCAGGTCAGGGCTGGGTTTGAACCCACCAGCCTCAGTGCATGTGGCCAGCGCCATAACCACTGGGGTCCGGGTGCCACGCCTGCAGTTTGTAATTTTTAAGAGAGTGGGGATGTCTCTTCACTATTATTCCTCAGAGATTAAGTCATTGTTGTCCTGTGAGAATAACTAGGTAATACTTTTTTTATTATTAGCGGTGAGTCACCTGGTCTCTGTAAAGAGAGACAGATGAATTTTCAGCTTAGTCATTTTAATCAATACCATGAACCTTATGATGAAGAGCATTGCTTACTGTTACCAAGAGTAAACACACCCTGACAGTGCTCAACTGCCTGTCAGATACAAATGAAAATATGGCAAAGTCGCAAATTACACAGAAAATTACTCTCTATAAAGGAGAGTGATTTTATCTGTGGACGTGAGTCTGTGTGAATATACCCAAACAAAGTTTGATAAGCTCTGGACTGTATACTGAATTGTTATTAAATTCAACCATGACTCAGCAAAAATATTTATCAAAATACCAGAAAAATACATTTAAAAGACCTTGTAAAGAAGTTATCCTGGGAGAAAATTATAAGCAAATCAAATCATAATAGTTTAATGTTTGGGGCTTTGAAAGCTAATATTATAGATGAATAGAGAATTTATTATTTTTCCACAGTGGAATTATGTATTTTTAAGAAACGTAATTACTTGGTACACAAGAATTTAGAATACAACAACAGAGAAGAAAAAAAATAAGAAAAACACCAAGGCCCTACATTATAACAAGTTTACCAAGGATTTAAATGAATATATATTTAAAAAATTGCCTTTGACAATTCACACGATCTGATTATGTAGCAGGATACTCTGACAAAGGATTTGATTACGTGGTGCATTGAGCTATGGTTCGTAAATAATAACCTTCCCTGTCCATGATTCTACTTGTTATTGCTGAGAAAGAGACAGAATATTGAGAATTAGTTTGTATCATAAACAAATCAATTACTGATGCAAGACCTCAGATGGCATGGCATTTATGTTATGCATCTGAATTTTGTAAATGGATAATAAAATTTCCTAATGTGGATGTTAATTTTGATGAGGTCAATTGTGCTTACAGAAACTGGTCCATGTTACAGATTCTCACCATCTGTGCTAAATGATTACATTGACTTATAAAGACATTTCTTTGGTAGAGACCAAAGAATCATTAATCATACTTTCATTTGGCAAGAATGGGCTAAGACTCTGTATTCAAGTGTGGAAAATAGTTAACCTAAGTGATACTTTAAATATTAGATGAAGAGTTACAAATTGTAGGTGGAGAATTTCAGAAAGGAACACACTGTATGCTAGAATAATTATATAATTACATTTAATATAATTATTAAATAATTTAATTTTCTTCAGTATTGTAGTTCCTGTTAAGTAAAGTATATCTGTACTTAGGGCCAAAATCAATGCTATGGCACTGCACTCAATTCAACTCTGTATGTTTTATATGATGCCTTGGCACCTGTAGCTCAAGCCGCTAAGGTGCCAGACATATACACCAGAGCTGGTAAGTTTGAATCCAGCCTGGGCCTGCCAAACAACAATGACAACTACACCCAAAAAGTAGCCAGGCATTGTGGCCGGGGCCTGTGGTCCCAGCTACTTGGGAGGCTGAAGCAAGAGAATCGCTTAAGCCCAGGAGACTCTACCCAGGGCGAAAGCTTGAGGCTCTGTCTCAAAAAAAAAAAAGCTATTAATTACAGGACTTTAAGAAATAACCATCAATATAATTTCTAACAGTATCATGATAGTATGGTTGTAACTCCCCTTGTTGTGTTGTCAGATAATGGTGGAAGTGTAAGGTAAGCCACCTTGTCCAATCTTATTCCAGTCTGCTGTCTAGAACTGCAGGGAAGATATAAACCACATCTCTTAGACCACCTTGCAGCTAGCATCTATTTGTACAGAACAGCTTCACTGAAGCCCCACTGTCACACAGAGACTGCTGTGTGCTGTGTGCAGTCTGACGAGTCCAAAATGTGCAGATACCCTGAGAACATTGCTGCCCTCAAGGGGACAGACATACCCAGCACCTCCCCAGGTTTCCTTGTTTCTCTTTTTTTTGTTTGTTTTGTTTTGTTCTGTTTTGTTTTTTGGTAAGAACACTTAACATGAGATCTACCTTCTTAACACATTTTGCACAATAACTACTATTTTTTCTTTTACTTTTTTTCCCAAGGCAGCCATTTTGTGGCCTTTGGGTTAGTGTCACGGCGTCATAGTTCACAGCAACCTCAAACTCTTGGGTTCAACTGATCCTCCTGCCTCAATCTCCCAAGTGATGAGACTGCAGGTGCCCCACGGCCAGCTAGTTTTTCTAATTTAGTGGAGATGGGGTCTCACTCTTGCTCAGGCTGGTCTTAAACTCCTGCACTCATACCTACCTCATTGTTACTTATGGGCACCATGACAAAACACAGATCTCTAGAACCAGTTTATCTAACACAACTGAAACGTTATGCCTATTGAACAAGAACTCCCATCCCCACACCCTGCCCCTGGGAAGGGTTGGGTGGCTCACGTCCATGGAATTATGCAACATTTGTCCTGTGACAGGCCTGTTTCGCTTGCAGCCTTTGGGGAAGGACTGGCTAAATCTTAGTTCTCATCTTCCCACTGAGGCGGACCCTGGAGTGAAGTGATCTGGAGGCCAATCCTGATTCTCAGACTGAAGCCACTTGTGAACCTGAAGCCAAAGTTTATGAAAATTGTTTTTACAGGACAGAATGTGAATAAATAGTACAGTCCTGAACTCGGCTCCCAGCACGGCCACTTTCTGAGTATAGTTGCAGTGGCTGTTGTCTTGGGGGGCAAGTTCTGTGGTGATCCACAGAAGGGCACCTATCCTGGCCAAAACGAGAGCTGCCTCTACAGCCTTCCCAACAGATGAATAAGCGCCCAACCCTGCGCGGTCAGTTTCTGCTTTAAGAACATAAAGTCATTTCTGTTATCTGTCTCTGTATTTGGATTGCCAGACAGATTGAGTATCCTGATAAAACATGTGATTTCCTGAATCTTAACTTTACTATGCATTCTGTTGTCTAAAACAATTTTAGACAACAGGATTTTGGAAGTGTTATTCAAATCTCAATGCTGGCTGGATGTGGTGGCTCATGCCTGTAATCCCAGCACTCCGGGAGACTGAGGCACATGGATTGCTTGACCTTGGGAGTTTGAGACTAGCCTGAGAAAGAGTGAGACCTCGTCTCTACTAAAAAAAATAGAAAAATTAGCTAAGAGTTGGTTGTGGGCACCTGGAGTTCCAGCTTTTGGGAGCCTAAGGCAGGAGGACTGCTTAAGCCCAAGAGTTTGAGGTTGCTGTGAGCTGTGATGCCACAGCACTCTACCCAGGGCAACAAAGTGAGACTGTCTCAAAAACAAACAAACAGAAATTTCAATGCCATGGAGCTGTCTTTTGGAAGTTTTAGTTGATGATGGCAACAATCTATTTTATTAGGTCACACAACAGATACCAGGGGAGCTGCTGGAGAGTTAACAGAAAATCAAACAAAGTTGCTACTCTCTACAGTACCACTGACTATTATGAGGAAGAGACAAAAACATAAATTAATGCATAGTTCAGTAATACAAAAAGAAAAATCATGTGTGAGGTTATTAAAAAATGTTCATTGACACATCAGGCAGACATATCTGCAGAACAGAGACACTTAGTAGTCACCCAGAAAGATCCAAGGGGAGCAGGAATTTGTCCCAGGAAGGCTCCTGGCTCTGTCACACATCCTGCTGTTTTCTGCAACAACAAGCCATTTCATATTGCTCCATCACGAAATGCCAAGGATCGGGAGGCTGAGCCATTCACATCGCGGGTGCTGTCTGAGGCCGTGCTAGCCTTCTTGGTGGTGGTGGCTGAAAGGAAAAGGGTGTTGACGTGATTTAAACCCAGATATGACACAAGCATATGTTAATTCAAATAATAATCATTTCAGCATCTGTGGGTAGGATAGGGTGAGGAAATGAGCTGTCAGCTAAATGTCATAGAAGTAGTACAGGTCAGAAAAATGAGAGATATTTTAAAGGTAACTTCAAAAAATGAGTTGACTGGAACAGGAACAGAAAGAAAATGTCTAAAGTTTTTATAATGTTTTGTCCTGAGCAAATGGATATATGTTGACAACACTGATTAAGACTAATATCAAGAGATGGGGCATAAAGGTGCAAAGTAGACATGATTTTCAAATCAGTTTTAAATAGGAGGCTGGGTCTGAATTAAAGATCCCGGGGATATTCCTGGCATTCCTTTGGGCCATTAGGTGGGTTTGAATTCCTCAGAGCTGGAAGCTGGAGACTCTGTTATATGTCAGGACGCATTGTCCCCTGTACTGTGTTTCAGATGGGCACGACCCATGATTGCCTCTAGCAATTCCTCATAGGTAATTACTTTGGTTAACCATCATGCCAACTGACTCATGTTTGATTTTGTGTAGGTCAATTTATTCAATCAAGTTCCAGCCAAGTTTTGCCTGTTAATGATCCTTTCTCTTTTACATATCAGATCACACATCTCTCGCTTGGGTCCCTTTTCTCTTGACCTTGCAGTTTACCTCTCAGGAGGCAACTGTACTTTCCCACAGTCACTGGAACGTGACTAAACAGTGTTGACAACAAAACTGACTTCCCTTCCTTCCTCCTTCCTTCCTTCTTTCTCTCTCTCTTTCTGTGTTTCTTTCTCTCCCTCCCTCCCTCCCTCCTTCTTTTCTTCCTTCTTGCATTTCTTTATTTATTGGTAAACCTAAAATTCTATTCTCTAAAGGGAAGGCACATTTAAGTTTTTCTGTCTTTTACATTACTGGAGCAATTTTTAACTCAAAGCTAAATTAAAGGTGTTAATACTGTTGGTATCGTTTCTAATGAAAAACAATCACATTTTGGAGACAGTTGAGCTTAAAAATAATGAGCTCCTACATCATGCACGGGTGTGTGCCTTATTGATACCTTGGAGTTTCAAACAATTTCGTAACCTAACGTATGCACGTCCCCCCACACACAAGGCCATACACGTGCACATACAGATATGTGTACCTGGGTCACAACGAAAGTTTTGAGACTGTGTTGGGGTCTATTATTTATTTCACTTCCAGGACACACAGTCAACAACATCCTGATTTGCCTGTTTAAGTTTCAACTTGCTCAGTTAATGGGCATCGCTGCGTCTCTGAATTTCCAATTCTAGAGCAAGCTAGAAGGGAAGATTGGATCCCATGGTACTATCCTAACAGGGAGGAAAGAACTCCAACTAACACCCATTCTGTGGCCAAAACGTTATATACTTTATGGTGTTGCCCCAATACCTGCCACCCATGAGCTCACTCCCGCTCACAAGAACAAATTCAATTTCCAAGTCCTTGACCTAGGACTACAGTGGCATTTCAAGAAGGAGATCTAGAGAGGAGCTTATTACTTATTACTATTATAAGATAGTTTTTGAAAAGACAAAAAAAAGAGAATGAAATCTGCTATTATGACTTATCTTATTTATGGATATCATTTTAATAAATCTCATCATATGTCTGAGTTAAATTGGCCCCCAAAATACTGCATTTGATTCAGAATATGTTTTAAACTAATACCTACTTGTTATATAAATTCTAAACATTATCTTGGGCATAGATTTTTCTCTTTTTCAAGGGGAAAATTATCTGCAAGAAATGATACTAATAAACAGCTTAAATATTCTGTATTTTTTAATTCAGAAGCCCAAAATAGCTAATCACAAAAATAATTTTGAGAATTTTCCCTATAAACAAATATTTGATAGTAATTTCAGTGTCTTAAAAATCATGAGAAAGGATTTTATCAAACCTAATCTTTCTCTTTTTTCTCCTTTTAAAGTCTAACTGCCTACACTTAGGGAACGAATAAGTTGTCTTTATTGTAGATTCTGGGAAAGCTTCATTATTTCAAAATTATATCATATATAAATGAGAAGAAAATACAAGATGACAAGAACTTCAGATTTGTCTGCAATGTAATAGAATTGTCTACATAATTCTAGTAGAAAAATAATTTCTAAGTGATTACATCTAAAATAGACACATGCAAGCAAATTTGGGGTCTTCCTATACCTCTCTCTCTCTGGAACAGAGTTGTTACACGTGACTGGTGTGTGACTTTAACACTTACAAAAAAATGAGTCTCACTCTGCTTTCAAACGCTCAGTCTATGTAACCACTTTGAAGACAGTTGCCCGCTGATTTTAATAGCAAATTGCACTGTTTCACTTAGGTCTGTGTCGTGGTTATCATACAGTGACAACTTTATCCATTGTCATTCTTTTTTTTATAGCAGTCATGGCTTCTTGGGGTCAAGAGAGAGAGACCTCACAGCTAGAGCAAACTTATGATATTTCATAGATCCCGAATCAGTCAGCATTCTCTGTGCCATCCTCCTGGCACCAAGACTGAGAACTTCATAAAAAATATGCAGGCTCCAATATAAAGGTATTTCCCATTTTCTCTCCAATAACAGCAGAGGAACCAGGAGAGGTTTATACTGTTTTTGTTTTGTTTCGTATTTTTTAAGTTTTTACTCATGGGATTTGTTCTCATTCTTTAACATCCTAAGATTTATACCCCTATAAGTAGACTCAGCATTGATTATCCAAATATCCTTGCTGCCATTTTTGTGTTAGTGAACATTCGAAGTTCCCAGAAGAGAAATCTGAAAATAAGAAAATTTCTAAGTCAGTGAGATTTTGTTCAACGCCCGAAAGCCAATACAAGGGACAGTAAAATAATCTTTAGGTAAATGTATTTCCCCTGGGGGCGGGTGGTGGTGGTGGTTGTGTTCTGTTTTGAGGAGAATAACAGACTTTTATACTATTATTATTAATGCCAACAGCCTCTGCAACAAAAATGTATAAATACGACTCAGCATCTCACAGATGGCCCCCCTCTTCCCCTGTACCAGCCAGGCGATTTCACCAAATTCTGTGCTTTCTCTACTTTTATAATCATCTTCATTTTTTTTTTTTTTTTTTTTTTTTTCTGAGACAGAGTCTCCCTTTGTTAACCTTGGTAGAGTGCTGCAGCATCACAGCTCACAGCAAACCTCAAACTCTTGGACTTAAGCAATTCTCTTGCCTCAGCCTCCCAAGTAGCTGGGACTATATAGACACCTGCCACAACAGCCACCTATTTTTGTTGTTGTTGTTGCAGTTGTCATTGTTGTTTAGCTGGCCCAGGCCAGGTTTGAACCCGCCAGCCTCAGTGTATGTGGCCGGCTCCCTACACACTGAGCTACATGGATCCTAACACAGTTTTGTTTTTAACTTTTCTGAGAAACTTCGTACTGTTTTTCCTAATGACTGTAGCCCAGTGACAGTGCTTGAGAGTCCTCTCTTCTCCACATTTTTGCCACCACTTGTAATCTTTTATTGTTCTGATAACAGCCGTCCTGACAGGTGTGCAGTGGGACCTCACAGAGGCTCTGACGGGCCTTTCCCCTGAAGACTGCTGAAGGTTAACTCCTTCTCAAATATCTGTGGGCCATTTGTCTTCATTTGCATTCTTAGAGAAAAAGTTTTGCATTTCATTTGCTCAGAACCCAGCAGTTTCCATCTTCTTTTTCAGTAGCAAAAAGAGTTTAAGATATTCTCTCTCAAATTTTCTGTAAACTCTAGGAAGGCACTGGACAGGTACATTTCTACAGAAGGAAAGAGAAAAAAAAAAGAAAGAGAGAGAGGGAGAAAGGGAGGAAGAGAGAGAGAGGGAGAGAGATACAGAGAGAGAGAAAAAGAAAGAAAGAAAGAAAGAAGGAAGGAAGAAAGGAAGGAAGGAGGGAGGGAGGGAGGGAGGGAAGGAAGGAAGGAAGGAAGGAAGGAAGGAAGGAAATAATCGTCTTTATAGATATGAACTTGCCATTATCCTGTGCATGCCACACGAAATGAAACAGCACAAAAATGGTGCAGAAGTTGTCTTGCTGGGAATGCTGATATGTTAGTGTTTCCAAAAGCTACTTTATCAGAAAAAAGGAAATAGCCCTGGTATTTCAAGAGGCTGAAACATAATCTGCTGCACAGCTAGGTGAAGGGAGAAAGTGGAGAATTATGATCAGAAGACTTCACACGGATACCAAGTGGCTGCTGCAGGTTGGACGCGAGGTTGGTGTACTCCGAGAATGAAAGCTGGAGATGGCTGGGTAGTTCAGAACATCTCCACGGTAACAGAGCCACGTCTCGGCTGTCAGCTGCTAGCATCTGCGAGCAACAGTTACCTACTCATTGCTCTTTTTATGTGACCAAAATACCGGAAAGTACACCTAACAGCGGAATAGTTTAGTCCATATGAAAACAGGCTGAGAAGGATTCCCTAGGTCCAAACTTAATTTATTGCTTTCCTGATACATACTTCTGTAACTGTGATCATTAAGATCACACTTCAAAATTGTATATGCCAGAAGAAATCTGGAGTTCTCCACTTACAAAATGGTATTTATTGAGTTAACAAAGTCTGCTTACTCTATCTTCTAAGTAATTTTTTTTAAATTTCATTTATTTATTTATTTAGAGACAAAGTCTCACTCTCTCACCCTGGGTACAGTGCTGTGGCATCATAGCTCACAGCAACCTCATATTCTTGGGCTCAAGTGATCTTCCTGCCTCAGTCTCCTGAGTAGCTGAGACTACAGGTGCCCCCCACCACACCCAGCTAGTTTTTCTATTTTCAGTAAAGAAGGGGTCTCACTCTTGCTCAGGCTGGACCTGAGCTCCTGAGCTCAGGCGATGCACCCTCCTCGGCCTCCCAGAGCCCTGGGATTACAGGGATGTGTCACTGTGCTTGCTGGTCTTCTAAGTAATTATTGATATGACCGACCATATTTTTATTGTCTCCACCTTTGTTCAATTCCACCTCTTATAGGCAGGCATTCCTAACTTCCTAAAATGTTCAACTTCTATTTTACATTTTAAATCTCTACATAATTTCATATAACAAAATTCGTATTTACGTTACAGTAGTAGGTCAGGTTTTTTCCCACCTTTTTAACTCAGGGCGTACTTAAACCTATGGTTAAACTTCTGTGGCACATTTAAATTATGTTGACTTAAAAAAAAAAAGAGTGAAAAAATACACTTACTTGTGCTTTGGACTTCCTTCAAAAAGAAGTTAATGAATGATCTTAAACATTTCCATGGCACACCCATGTGCTACGGCACACCGGTTGGGAAACACTGTTTTAGTGACAGATACAGATGTTTAATTACCCCCATAATCAAGACTGGCATTTTTGTTGTCACCCTAGCAAGTTCCTTTCTGCACATGTGTGTTCTCTCCCCTTGGCAACCATTTCTTAGTCTCTGTCCAGATAGTTTTTCTTTTCCCTTTCCAAGACCGTCATTTAGATTGAGTCATATACGATACGGCTGTTTCTTCTCTCACTGAGTGTGGCGAGGTTGAGAATGAGAAGCTGCCCCCTCTTTTCTCCTTCTCTGCAGTACCCCCATCGGATGGATGGAGCCCAGCTTGTTCATCTGTTTCCCAGCCAATAGGACTTTGGGTTGTTCCACTTGTGAACAATCTTGAATAAGGCTGTTAATAAACATTTGTGTGCAGACCTTTGCAAACATACATTTCATTTCTATTAGGTAGCTAGCTGGAGGTGGGATTGCACTTTCTCTCCCCTGTAACCCCCAGATATTTTTCGATAACCGTTTTTATCCTTAGTATTCCTCTACAACTGAAAAATATGGGAATAGATGCATCTACTCTGCTAGCTGGTTCTGAGGATGAAATGTATTAGTATATTAAAATGTTTAGAAACTAGACTGCCATGTAGTTAATGCTAAGGAAATAATAGCAATTATTATCAATGTCATCATCAACATTATTTCAGCCTGTAGCATTAGCAAGTCCTCATGTAAAGACAGACTTCTTCTTTGGAAGAAAAGTGAATACTAATGATAATGTCAGGGCAAGAGCCTCAGTGCCGAAGAAGATGGTCCCCCACTTATTGACTATCCAATTAACAATTTTCCAACTCCATGGTGGTGTAAAAGTGATATGCATTCAGCAGAAATCATACTTTGAATTTTGAATTTTTGTCTTTTCCCAGGCTAACAATATGGATTATAGTACTCTACTCATATAATATATTCAACATTGTACTATACAATAGGGTTTGGGTTAAACGAATTTGCACAAGTATAAGCTAAGTGTTCTGAGAACATTTAAGGTAGATTAGAATAAGCTATGATGTTCAGTAGGTTAGGTGTATTAAACACATTTTCAATTTTCAGTATTTTCAAGGTACATTGGATTTATCAGGATATAATTTCATAACAAGGAGTATCTGTGTTTTCTCCCCGAATTGATCTGTGCTTATTTTCTGCTCTCTTTCCTTGAAGCAACACCAATATGTCATTCTGTTTTTCTTTTTGCAGTTTTTGGTTAGGGCTGGGTTTGAACTGGCCACGTCCAACATATGGTGCCAGCGTCCTACTCCTTTGAGCCACAGGTGCCGCCCCTGTTTTTCTTTTTTTGATACAGAGTTTCACTCTGTCACCCTGGGTAGAGTGCCGTGACATCATCAGAGCTCACAGCAACCTCAAACTCTTGGGCTTGAGCAACCCTCTTGCCTCAGCCTCTTGAGTACCTGGGACAATAGGTACTCCACCTGGCCCAGCTAGTTCTTCTATTTTTAGTACAGACAGGGTCTCCTTCTCACTCAGGCTGGTCTCCAGCTCTTGAGCTCAAGCAAGCCACCCTCCTCAGCCTCCCAGAGTGCTGGGATGACAGGCATGAGCCACCCTGCCTGGCCTGTCATTCTGCTTTGTTTTCTGCTCTCTTCAAAGATGTTCCCACCCTATTTGTTACAGGTGCTTCCTACCTCTGAGTCTGTCAAGCAACAGTTGTCTCACCAATCCCCCTCTGTTTGCAGGCCTCATAACAAGCTGGTGAAGCTACCTCCAGTAAGGATTCTGTACCTAACTGGAAAAGACATGAACAGGTTACAAGCCATGATATCTTGGAAAGTTACTGGGGTTAGATGTTTGTCTATAACATTGACTTTCCTACTAAAATAATAAAAAATACTGGAAATTTCAAAAATTCACTTTTACTTCTTTTTTAATATTTCATGTTTTTATTTTTTTCAGAGACATGGCCTTGCTATTTTGTCCAGTCTGGTCTCAAACTCCTGGACTCAAGCAATCCTTCCACCTCAGTCTCCTGAGTAGCTGGGATTGCAGGGTAAGATCACAGTGCCCTTCCGGCTCTCACTTCTATATCTGATGATAGGTTTTAGCAAAAGCCCAAGCACATTCAGCATTGCCATTTTCATGGACAGACATCACTTTCCTGACAGGTAACTTGAGACTCTAATTTCTTTTTTTTTTTTTTGAAATCATGTCCATAAAGCTGAATAAAATAATATGTTGTTGGCCTCCACAGGATGAGTTGCATTTCTGAAATAGTACAGAGTAGTAGTGATACCCATTTAAAGGACATCGTTTCTCATCATTAACCAATCACTTTCTGTTACACTAGTAGGTCACAGAAGGTCAAAGGCATCTGCTGAAAGTAATGAGAACAGGAGGCTTCTGGGGAGAAGAGGAGGGATTTCTGCCTTTGGCATGTACCTAGCTGATATATTGAATCAAAGTCTTTGTCTAACTATTAGAGGACAAAATTCAGTCTTATATGAAATGACTTTCTAACAGAATACTCATTTTACAGAAAAGGAAATCAATTTAAGCGTTATCACCTTGCTCTTATCTAGATCATTCGACAAACAACTTTGAAACTCATTTATGTTTTCTAAAGGCCTTAGGCATCTTCTGTAGCAGCCACTGGTGAATTTTCAAATCAGAGGAAGATAGAGGCAGAAAATTTAAACATATAGTTTTTTCTTGACAATATCACATTGTGTTGAGCAAAATAAGATGTGTGGAAAGGAGTCGAGGAACGGGAACAGATGAAGAAATATAAGAACAAATTAGGCATAAAATAGATTAAAGGCAACATACGGAGAAAACTAGTAGCTGTGCTTTTAATTTTCAAGGGCATTTCACCTAGAAAATTAAATATCATATAAATGTACATGTAACATTTTACAGAGGCGAAATGCAGATCTGGGGTCAGTATGTCTTTCCTGTGTTTTCCTAGTCCTCAGTGCTAACTCTCGTTATGTACTCACCATCACTTGCGTGGCAATGTAGGGAGAACGCACCGTTCCCTTTCTCCTATAATACAAGTAAGCAACTTTTAAAAATGATTCTTTTCTTTTCTTCCAAGTACTATAAAAACTTTTACAGATAAAAAATAAAGGGCTCTGAGTTACCCATGAGTGGCCGTCTCACCCAGCATTGCATCAGCACCACAACTATGGTGCATCTTACAAGGGTACATGTGAAATTTACTAGGTGTAGAATATAAATGTCTTAACACAATAACTAAGAAAAGGCCATGAAGGCTATGTTAACCAGTTTGATGAAAGCATTTCAGATTGTGTGTAAAACCAGCACATTGTACCCCATGATTGCATTAATGTAACAGCTATGATTTAATTTAAAAAAAAAAAAAAAGAAAGAAAGAACTTTTACAAAGCAGGATACATTCCCCCACAGACAGCAAGTGGCCTCCAGGACCAGGGTAAATAGGTGAAGAGGCCAATCCTATATGTTTTAAAACAGAAGTGCTATATAATAATTTGTGAAATCAAATTAAATTTTGGATAATCATCCTTCTTTTTATCCCCAAAGAGCACCTTTGTGCCCTAAAGCACGTTTCAGTCTCCATTCTATCAATGATAAAAGAGAGTTAAATTTCAATTTCTTTCCCTCAGGCTCCTGCAATCTGAGTGACGTTAAAAACAGGAGATGCTGAAAGAGTTAGTCATAAGGACAAAAAGAATGTACATAACGTTTTCAGCGTTTTTATAGATAGTGCATGCTTGAATTTGACATTAAACTCTCCATTAAGAAACTTTTATAAAAGTCTCACAGAATGTATTTTAGTAATGGAGTCTACAATGTAGTTTCAAAAAGATTCATTAACTAAAAATATTGGAGTAGAAATACTAAAAATGCCAATATTCAAAATAATAAGGCACTCAACTTTGCTGAATTACCTGGGGACTCCACTGGCCTCATGGTGTTTTTAAAAAATTTTTCCTTTAAGAATTATTTTGAGATGCTGAAAAGTATATACTTTAGAATAAATTCATCCATCCGAACCAAATAGAGTTTTACTTATGGTAATACTTGTTTATGCATTTAAATGAACATGAAATTGATAAAATTTGTCAACACAAAAAGTTTACATGTCAAAATTATTTTAAGGAATGTAAAAATAAACAGAAATCTAGAGATTTTATTCCTGTTAGTTTCAGGAGATGGATATAAATCTAATCATCATGAGGAAAATTAAATAACCAATTAACATTCATGTCTATCCAGAAAAAGCATCCTTTTATGTCCAGAAAAAAACAAAACAAAATAAGCAAACAAAACAATACACAGCATAGATACCAATCTAACACAGCACAGAAATTATGCATCCGTAGAACTTGAACTTTGCATTGGAAAGGAAAACAAAGTAACCTAAACATGTGTACTCTCGTATCAACCTGAAATTTTAAAAACCTCCTTAAGTTTCCCATAAATTAGAATAATAGAGTGTGTTATTAAATAAAATTCTTACTTACCAGAAATCTCTAAATTTCCAGATCAAATATCCAGTAAATGCACAAAGCATACAATATGAGAAAATTACAAAATAATGTGACTTAAACTTTAATTGATGATTCTGTGCCATACTTATCCATTTCTAAAGGAGGAACTATGTATTTCTTTATCTTATTTTTTATTTTTATTTTTTGAGCCAGAGTCTTACTCTGTTGCCCTGGCCAGAGTGCCCCGGCACCATAGCTCGCAGCAACCTCCAACTCCTGGGCTCAAGCAATCCTCCTGCATCAGCCTCCCAAGTAGCTTGGACTACAGGCCCGGCCACCACTCCTGGCTAGTTTTCCTATTTTTAGTAGAAATGGAGCCTTACTGTTGTGGCTGGTCTTGAACTCCTGAGCTCAATCAATTCTCCCCTCTCAGCTTCCCTTAGTACTGGGATTATAGACATGAGCCACTGTGCCCACCCAGAATTCTGTATTTTTTTAAAAACATTTTATAGTAAAAAAAAAAAAAACTATTTGTGAATAATTTAACAATATTTTATAGGAAGAAAAAAATATTGTGAGTGTTAAAGTCTGATAATTAAATATGGTCATCTCCATTTGTAATATTAAATTATATGTAAAATATGGATGACTTGTTCTCTTTCTCTCATATATATGTACATATGCATGTACTATACAGGGTGTCTATGAAGTTCATGTGTGGTTTTAAATTGCACACAGACTTTCTGGACACCCTGTGTGTGTATGTGTGTGTGTATATATGTATCTTCATGTGTATTATATATGTTGGTGCAACTCAGTGCAAATAACACCTAACCAGTCACTTTGTGTTGAACTGAGGGACCCAGAGAGGCTGATACCAGCAAGTTTTTCACAAGGAGAGAAAAGGATGCCACCCCCTCCAATGTTTCTCACTGGTTTTTATTAAAATCTCAGGTAGGAGAAAATCCAGCACAGTGGGAGGCTTCAAAGATAGAGTAAAGGTTAAAAAACAAGTTATTTTTCTTTTAACTGCACTCTGTATTCCTATAATGTTGTCACTGCTCATCTATAACTTAGGGCTGAGACAGTAGGCTGTGTCTAGTGAGTCCTGTTTTTCACACTCAGGGCCAATTGTGATTCTCAGCTTTATCTCAGATTACTCTGTCCCTCTTGCCTACGCTTCTAACCCTATGCTCTATCCTGTGATATATATATGTGTGTGTGTGAGTGTGTGTATGTGTGTGTGTGTGTGTGTGTGTGTGTGTATTCCCTTGGGTTTTGCCAAAAAAGTAATGCTTAGAAAAGTTTCCCACATGTTGAACAGTTAATTACTGTAAAGAAAATTCTGGAATCTAGATCCCTATACTTCTCCTGGGAAAGAAGGTTATAATTTGAATTGAATTTCCACATTCCCCTAAGTAAGCTTTCAAATGAATTCAAACTAAGACACCAACCCTCAGCCTTTTTGCTTCTGTTCCTGCCAATATCTGAACTCCAAGATTAAGCATCATCCCCTGGATTTTATTCCATTTGATTTCGTACCTCCCCTGGTCCCAGCCAACATCCAGCCTCCTTAACTTCCTGGTCCTTTCTACTTAAATTCTCTGATATCAGCCAATCACCCTTATAGTCAGATTGAAAAGGTTGCTTTGCTTTTTCCATTTAACTGGACCTGGTTTTCCTCACCTTTCCTTATTGACTTTGTTGCCCTTACAAAAAAAAGGTTTTGTTTCATTGGGTTAGGCTTGATTTTTGTCCTCTGAATGGACTCTAAATAGCACTAGTTTGCTGCTGGGATGGGTATCATCTGACTTTCCTGGCTCTGTAGCCTCCAATTACCTCCATCCACCCTTCGCTCTGATCATCTAGGGATCCTCAGGCTAATTCTACTCAATAATAACTTTTCAGAAACAAACTCAGTATCTTCCTCTCTTTTGCTACTACGATTCTTCCTTAGTGATAGATGGAACACCACCGCAGGCAGGCCACCTGCCACCCTTGCTTCTCTAACGCTGGACATTTTCCCTTCATCTTTCCCTCCATCTCCCTCATTCCTTAGCAAATATGGGCACAATTACATCTTAGAACTTAACATCATCCACCACCCCCAACATTCCCATTTTAAATGTCTCATTCTCCATGTGTTTTTCCCATTGTCTCAGCTTATTTATTTACTTCAATAAGACCATTTTACCAAACATCTTACCATCTCAGTTCCCCATGGACCAAAACAACTTTCTCTAACATTCCCCAAACCTTCTTCTCTAACTATTTCATTTAAAATATTACCTTACCCAAAGTCACAATGACTATTTGGTACAATTATTCCTTATTTTTTTCTGGTCAATGTATTATTTATCATATACCAATTAGTATTTAGATAAAATTCAATTAAAACCTATTACTTAGGATTCTATACTAGTTGGCTTTAGAAATGGAAGAATCCAGTGCATTTGCTTATATAACCTTTAAGGAATTTTTCACTCCCATCATTTGGCTCTGGAAAATCTTTACATTTGTTGCACTAGATATCAAAATTTAAGTATAGTTGCTAGGCACAAGTTAAAAGGGATGATATGCACACACTATAATAATTACAAATCAATACTTCCTTTGAACACACATTTGGATTTAAACTGTTTCAGTGTTTTAGATAAACTTAAAACATACTTCAAAACTGACTATAACATCTCCCTTACTTCCTAATGAACTTCAGAAAAAAATCCTTTCTGATTTCTTGAGCAAGTCTCACAAAAACACTATCCCAAACCAGGATTCACCACGTCCTCTTCTCATGATAAATGAACTGAAGAGGTTTGGGTCTGGTTAAAAAGAAATCCTGGCATAAATCTATAGAGAGAAGCACAGAGTCTAGAGACCAGGTCTCTGGGCTCTTCATAACCCAGGCAGGGTTAAGCTGTGCTGACATGATTGAGAGGTGACTCTGAGGGCGAGGGCTCACAGAAGAGTTTCAAACATCAGCAGAAACAGGATTGGGGTTAAGAGTAGTGACAGAAATCCTGAATGGTCTGGATCATTTTATACTTGACTCTACTCTAGGAAGGAAGGATTTTCCTAGATAGTGTTTATATGTGAAAACAAATGGGTCACCTCATTAAAAGATTCAAAGACATTTCCTGGGCCAGGCGAGGTGGCTCACACCTGTGATCCCAGCACTTTGGGAGGCCGAGGCAGGAGGATCCCTAGAGCTAAACAGTTTGAGACCAGCCTAAGCAAGAGTGAGACCCAATCTCCACTAAAAATAGAAACACTAGCCAGGTATGGTTGTAGGTACTAGTCAGCTACTCGGGAGGCTGAGGCAGGGGGATCACTTGAGCCTACGAGTCTGAGGTTGCTGTGAACTAGGCTGACACCATGGCACATGCCTAGGTAACAGTAAAGCTGTTTCAAAAAAAAAAACCAAAAATAAAAGCAAAAGAACCCCCCAAAACCAAAACACTTTCTATCTGTTGGTTTCATGATGACCATAGTTACAATATATTTTCTCCTTATTATTTTATTTACAATAACAAGAATCTTCACTATTTGGAAATATAGTATATATATGTTTATTCCTTCACTACTGCCTCCGTCACGTGAATGCTCTCTGAATGCAAGGACTTTTTCTCTAATTTTCCTTACCCAGAGTTGGCAAGTAGAGGCAATAAGTGTGAGTGTGTGTATGTGAAAAAGTGAATGAATGAGCCAGTTGTCATTTCTACTCTACCGTGTATATTAAAATATTGATAGTATTGATAGTATGTTTAGTTACACTTAGAATAAAACTGTGTATTATTATTTCAACTGTAGTGGAGATCATTAGAAAACATAATTATTCTGTAACAATAGAGAAAATTATGTGGTATATTTTCTTTAATTTGATATTTTGAAATAATAATTTTCTTAATTATTATTTATAAAAATGATACTCAATAGAGGCAGAGAAGCTAATACTGAAATTAAACATTATACTTTCAAATCATGTCATGTTCTTTTTAATAAATTGTGCAAATGCAAATTATGTACTCTGAAAAATTAAACCCAATCTAATTATGTCAAGCAAGGTGAAAGACTGATAGATGTAGACTGGATATACAGCATTTATTGTCATGATCTCACTGCTTATCATGAAATAAGCATTTATATGTATTTCTTTACAGGGTTACCTGTGCAAAGCCATGTAGAGTGAATTTAATGGGTGATTCAAGTGATATTTCAAGAGTTTTTTTTTTCCTTTTTACTGTAAGTGAATTTCACCTAATGTAGTAGGTTTCCTGTAAAATCTAACCTCCATATACATGTAATTCTATCTCTTCTGAATTATAACAATTATAAGGCCAAGGATTTGGCAATGTTTAAAGACAGATTTTTATGTTTGATTTAAAAATCCAGATTTCCTTGAAGCAAAATTATTTTAAAGGAAACGATGTAGTACAAGAATTTTGGAAAGGATAATTTTGCACAAATGCTGGATTTTATTAAATAGTAACATTCTGAGTCACATATATATTAATATTGTACCTAAATAGAATTAGTGAGCTGAAGTTATTTATATAGAGAACGTTTATTCCATTCAAATTTTTCTTATATTGTACAGCAGTCAGAGAATGTAAGTGTACAGATGATACCATAGTATTGTACAGATGATAGAACAGTATTACTGGTTCCTACCCTCCTGTCATATTATGTGGGCGACTCTCCTTACTTCTTCATTGTCACATTCTTTGTCTCCTAGTTTTTTGTATACTCTTGAGTTCTTGCAGATAAACTCAAATTTATCTCCTTTCATATTTAGAACAAAATGGTTTGCTTTTCCTGTCTCCCTGTGATTCCAGCCCATGTTCTATGGCACACTACAATTCATAGCCAAATGTTTGCTTTAGATACTTAATCAATCAAGAGAAAAAGAGTTCAGGCCAGGAGTGGTGGCTCACGCCTATAATCCCAGTACTCTGGGAGGCCGAGGCAGGAGGCTTGCTTGAGCTCAGAAGTTCCAAGACCAGCTTGAGCAACAGTGAGACTCCATCACTACTAAAAATAGAAAAACTAGTCCCAGCTACTTGGGAGGCTGAGGCAAGAGAATCATTTAAGCCCAGGAGTTTGAGGTTGCTGTGAGCTGTGACACCACAGCACTCTACCAAGGGCAACATAGTAAGACTCTATCTTAAATAAATAAATAAATAAATATAGAAAAACTAGCCAGTCATGGTGGTAGATACCTGTAGCCCCAGCTAGTGGGGAGGCTGGGGCAGGAGGGTGGCTTGAGTCTGGGAGTTTGAGGTTGCTGTGAGCTATGATTGCATTGTGTTCTGTCTTTGAGACTGGTCTCAAAAAATAAAAAATAATAAAATAATTTAAAAAGCTTAATTTCTAAATGAATTCTGCCAACTTCCTAGACCACCTCAGTAATCCTCTTCCATTTTTCCAGAACTATAGTAACAGACTGAAATGATAAATACTAGAAGTAGAAATGTAATGACATTTACAGGAAGTATAATAAAATTCATTTAAAAGTCTTGTATTGCTGGATTTGTTCCAGCTTCTATCAACTTATTTAATACTCACAAAATTATTACTTAAAATATAATTTTAATTCTATAAAAAGAATGGCCAGTCACAGAGAAAGTTTGGCTCCTTACCTCTTCTCATAACGCCTGTTTGATGTTGTGCCTTTCCATGAAGGGTAGAACGATCTTGTTTTAGTGGTACATTGGCAGTGAGAATCGGGGGTGAGGCAACACCATTGGTGTCTTTAGTGGGAGAGAAAGGAGGGAAAAGCAAAACTTGTAGAGAAATAAGACATACAATATAAATGTGGAATTCCCTAGACACTATATACTTAAGGAATAATCCATTCCCCATTCCCATTCTAACATTTCTCTTTCAACATTTCACTTAAACATTTGTTGAATATTTATAAAATATTCAGAGAAATAGCTATAGCTTTTAGGATTTGTAGCATCAACTTTTAAAATTTACATAATTTGCTATTTTAAATAAAATATACATTCAGTGAAATAACATTTATTAATGAATAATGTCATTATATTCCTGTAGTATGAAAATAACTCAGTCAGAAATGATCAGTTTCCTCTGCAGGCGTCTTCTAATCACTCAGGACCTAAGACTTAAGTTTCCATTTTTCACTGTTACTTTCTTTTCTGCCATCCCTGCTCCATCCTAACAAGCAAATCCCTCTTCTCCCTACTGCACGTGCACATGTGCCAGACCCACAAACACACGCCAGGGAGCCCAAAGTCCATTTTACTAGGGACTGTTACCCTCTCTTTCTGTCCTGAGATAAGCACAGACACACTGAAGTTTTTATTTACCTAAATTCACTGAGTCATGTCAAATGCCTTTGTACTGTATCGAAACAGCACAGCTTTGGGGCTGAGAGAAGCCAGTCCTCACAGCTATATCTCCACATGTTTGTTAAGCTCTTTTCTCATTTAATTGTAATAGATATGTTGACATGTTAATCTCTCTTTTGATTTCTTTTTTCAAAGAGGTATGAGAAAATAAATTTACCAATAGTCAAATGAATATTGTCTCTGGAATAAGAACAGATAGCACATCTTCCTTCTGCCATCATCAGCGCATCTGATTTTAACATCACTGAGTTTCCAGAGTTAAGAACTCACCCCCCACCACAGTTTCAGCCATCAGATCTCACTGTGACACTCGTCAGTTGAGACTCCCGGGTGAAACATACCCATCTCCCACACCCTATTCTGTTAATCTCTCGAGCAGTAATGATTTCCATGTTCAATTTTCCAGAAATGCTCAGAAAGACCCTCAGAGTGAGTGAACCTAGAGTCACACAACAGCTTAACCTAAAAAATACAAATATCCCCACAGGCTCTTCCTTCATATATTTTAACTTAGTCTGTAGAGCCAAACTCATAAAAGATGCCAATTATTTTAATGACAACAGTGGCAATATTTGTATATATATTTTTTGAAAATCACAAATCAAGTAGTTGGTGACTACAGTGATTTGGGCCCTTCCACCCTCAAGAAAAAATCACATTTAACTCAATGACTGCTTCATAACTTGGGGAGCAAAATTGCTCTGAACTTCAGTTTCTATGTTCAATATCTGCTATTTTTATTTTTTAAAGGTTAGCTAATTTTACTTTTTTATTTTGTATTTCTTATTTTTTTTAATGTCAGATTAATATGCAGGTATAAACAATTAGAATCTCTGCTGTTTTCCTATTTGTTACCAGAGTAAAGATAGCTTTCCTTAGAAGCCTTTGAATGGAGGTGTTATAAATTTTAAAAATATGTAAAGAATTTTGAGCTTGTCTTAGTTTGCAAATGCTTATAAAATATTATTTTACAAAGCAGTGAACACTTGAGATTTTTCATTATTGCAAAGAATCAAAAAATCCAAATTTGTTTTCATTATCAACTCTCAAAAGAAATAAATGTCATGGATATATTTAATATTAAAAATTACCCTACCCTAGCTGACTATTAAATAAAATCAGAACATATGTTCAATCCTAACTCCCAATTTTCCTGCTGTACATTTAAAATCTTTATAAATTGAAGGAATCACCCAAGAAATAATTTAATAAACATTGGTGCATTATATTTGATTTAAAATAGTAGTTGTTACTGGGGTTAAATCAGTTAACATTAACCTATATGAATAGAATTTAGCACGCAAAATACATTAATTTGAAAGTATCATAGATCATAAATGCTAGTTTGTACATATGCCAAGATACAGTAAAAGTTAAGGAACTAAAATATAAATGAGGAAGATGATATGATTCTATGTCAGTAAGTTTATAGTAAAAGCCATAAACACAGTGACATTTTTACCTTGGTCATAGTGGTTTATTATTTTGTTTTTAAATATGGTTGTCCTCTTTTGAAATTCTACATGGCATTGATTACAAATTTTTACAATTCATCAATATAATTTCTTTAACATGCATATTTCCACAATTCAAGGTTTTTAAAGTTATTTTTTCTTCACTTTCTCCTACAGAACCGCAAAATCACGAAAAGCAAGTTAAAGGCTATTGTTAACAAGGTCACAAATCTAAACACGTAAGTCAGAAAAAGAAAGTTACAATTCTCATGATAACATTATATCATCAGCATTACACAGCTCACACAATAAAATATGTGTGAGCATATTTAGCAACCTAACCAGTAATTTAAAATAATGCTCACACAATAAAATATGTGTAAGCATATTTAGCAACCTAACCAGTAATTTAAAATACTACATCATATATAGTAAATGAGGATAAGTTAACATTCCTAGGAGAACCTTAACTTAGCGTGCTTCATGTACATATGTCTTAAATAAATAACATTTCACTATTAGAAGCTTCCAATATACATTGATGGTCTCCCTATTATTGGATTCTTTTGCCTTTCCTGTCTGCTCATGGGGGTCACTGTAAAGTTTTGAGAGGACAGGTTTATACACTATATTATTAGCCTCAGCAGTTTTTGCTAGATAATGCTCTATTACCATATTTTATGATAATAGAAGTCTATGTACCTGATTTAAAAAAAATTAGATGGAAAATAAGACCATTATAGGAACCAGATGCAAAATTTCCATTCGTGAATTCTAAGTAAAATATTTATGAACTTATTTAAATAATAATGAGATGGAATCCCCACAGCGCCATCCTTTAAGAATTATGCCACATATGTACCAGCAGAGGGACTCTTCATTAGAGGAGACCCAGGTTTCCAGCTGAGCCCCAGATTCCCTATCACAGGGAGCCAACCTGGTTATTCACCTCCAAGGACACGTTGAAATAGACACATCTAGTTTTTGATTTATGTAAGTGTTTGTTACACAGATCTTTTGATATGTCACCTTACATGCCAATGTATATATAAACATATGCACAAATATTTATATTTCAATACATAGGTGATTTTTGTGAAACTGATGATGTTAGAATTAATTGGTAATGAGATTTCTAACACACAGGTAGTGTGTTTATAAGCTCTCGCTCACATAAATCTGCCTATGTAAACCAAATTAAATTCATAGAGAACTGTTTATCTTTGGACAGCTTTGAATTAGAAATGTTTTTCCTTCTTAGGTTTTGAAGATATTTTGAGTGCTCGGTGAGGTGCATGAAGTTGGAGATGATAAAAATCACATTTTGTTTTTCAATGGAATTAGAAATGAAATGATCAGCTATGCCATTTTCTGGCCAACCTATTTATACTGCACCTAAACATGTCTATTATTTTGTGTTTCTTTTTTTTTTTTCCTTTTCTATGTGGAATGATCAAGGTGTAAATGGATGTACGTATTCACTTTTTTTTTTTGACAGCATAACGAACATATGATTGAAGAAAGTCGAAGTAGTCTTTTGTGTATATCTCAGTTGCCTTTTTTGAAACACTAACATATGAAGAACATTTATTAAATTCTATTGTTGGCTTTGCACATTACTTATGGTTCTGAATGAGAACAGAAATGCAAAAAAATAGATATAATCCTTAGGTTACATTTTATTTGGAAATTAAATTATATAAACTACTGATAGAAAGTTGAATAAATTGGCAAAAAACTGGGTTGCTATTGACTAAAAAATAAAAGATATTTAAAAAGTAAGCATCTGAGTATCCATGAGACATCGGTTAAATGTTAGTAGCTTATACGTTACTCAAACACCCAATTTATGTCTAATTTAAGAAAAACTGTAATGTACTCTATATGTACATAGTAAATGATCAAAATATTTTTCTGTGAAGGTAATTATATATTTTTGATATATAAATATATCAATGAGTAAAAAGGTGCCTTTGAAAATGTTCTTCAAAAACTTGGCTAATTGGCTAGGTACAGTGGCTCAGGCCTGTATTCCTAGCACTCTGGGAGGCCGAGGTGGGAGGATTGCTTGAGCTCAGGAGTTGAAGACCAGCCTGAGCAAGAGGTAGACCCTGTATCTACTAAAAGTAGAAAAATTATCTGGGTGGTGTGGTGGGCACCTGTATCCCAGCTACTTGGGAGGCTGAGGCAGGAGTATCACTTGAGCCCAGGAGTTTGAGTTTCCTATGAGCTATGATGCCATGGTTCTCTACCCAGGGTGACAGAGTGAGACTTTGTCTCGAAAACAAAAAAA
>NW_003852456.1:6950678-6952423 GCF_000181295.1 Otolemur garnettii
TATATCCAATCTCATTTTAGATGGAGTATTAGTTTCTTTCTATTTTTATTTTTATTTTTTTGAGTATTAGTTTTTTCACACTGCTATAACATTACCTCAAACTTAGTGGCTTAAAAATATAAATGTATTATGTTCTAATTCAGGACATTAGAACCGAAAGTTACTCGGCAGAGCTGAGGTCCTTCTGGAGGTTCTGCGGACAGTCTGCTCCCTTTTCTCTTCCAGTTCCTGGAGGTTTCTGGATAACTCTGACCCAGGGTTCCTTCTTCCACCCTAATAGCCAGTAGTGTGGCCTCATTCGATCTCTCTCTTTTCCTATGACCTGTTTCCATATTCAGATTTCCTGCCCTCCCTCTACTTTTCTGCCTCTGACTCTCCAGCCTTCTTATGAGAATATCTGTGATGACACTGGATTTATCCAGATCATCTCAGATGATCTTTCCAACTCAAGATCCTTAACTCCATCGCACTGGCAAAGCAGTATCGATCTCACATATTCCAGAGATTGTAAAGTAACATATTCACAGATATCTCTCGGGAGCTCCTATTAACCTACCACAGTTAGAAAGTGGATTTTTTTTTTTAATTTCAGATTAATATGAGTATACAAACAATTAGGTTACAATAGTTGCATTTGTTAATAAAGTCCCTGTTGTAGCTGCATCCTACACCTAGGTGTGCCTTGCACCCTTACATTGTGCCCATGAGGTGGGAGCTCACCAATCCCCCTCCCTCTACTCCTCCCAACTTGAATTGAATTGAGTTGTTCTCTAAGGTGGGCATGTGTGAGATCATCTACTGGCTTCATATTAGTATTGAGTACATTGGATACTTGCTTTTTCATTTTTGTGATATTTTATTAAGAAGAACGTTTCAACTCCATCCAGATAAATGCAAAAGATGTAAAGTCTCCATCTTTTATGGCTGAACAATAAGTATTCCATGGTATACATATACCACAGTTTATTAATCCATTCCTGGGTTGATGGGCACTTAGCTTGTTTCCATATCTTGGTGATTATAAATTGAGCAGCAATAAACAATCTAGTGTTTATCAAATGTCTTATGATAAAATTAGTTTCTTTCCTTCTGGGTAGATGTCTAGTAATGGGATTGTGGAACCAAATGGAAGGTCTATTTTGAGTTCTTTGAGTTCTGTACTTCTTTCTAAAGGGGCTGCATTAGTTTGCAGCCCCATGAACAGTGTAAGTGTTCCTTTCTCTCCACAGAAAGTGTTTTTTTAAAAACAAAAACTGGGGCTGGGTGTGGTAACTCATGCCTATACTCTCAGCACATTGGGTCGCCAAGATGGACAGATCCTTTGAGGCCAGTAGGCCCACACCAGCCTGAGAAACATAGTGAGACCATGTCTATACAAAAAATTAGCCAGGTATAGTGATGTGTGCATCAGTACTCCCAGCCACTAAAGAGGCTGAGGCAGGAGAATTGTTTGAGCTCAGGAACTGAGGTTGTAGAAAGCTATGATGACACCATGGTACTCTAGCTTGGGTAGAGTTCTTAACATCTAGAATCCTATGTCATCAAACCAGCAATGAAACTCTCTGGTGTGCGAGTCTCCCTCTGCCTTTTGTATTTCTTTCACTAGCAAGAGCCCCAGGATATTTATAGGCTTGCCTGATCAAGTCAACTCAGTAAGGATCACTACCCTTTCTTAAAGTCTACTGTGCCATATAATATAACTCAACTATGGAGTGGGAGTGACTATTCCAGCATGTTAATAGTTC
>NW_003852456.1:6953264-6954468 GCF_000181295.1 Otolemur garnettii
GGTGTGATATTGTCATTTACATATTCTTGTTGTTAATGTAGGGAATATAGACATACCTTGACAGGTCTGATATGGTGGAATGTAAGATAAGGGTGCTGATGGGAAGCAAGAGGGAATTGTCTGTCTTCTGTACTCTCAATGGAACACTGTTTAAAATCATATCTAGTTTTGCCAACTGCCAATTCTGTGTCTCTAATGCTTAGAAAAAGTCACATTATATTATCTTTAAATATCAGCCATCTTATGTGATTGTAATCTTTAAATACTTCCCTCTCTGAGGTCACACAGGGGCTCTGGGTTAACATTTTATATTTTGCTACAGCTTTATTCTGGCATTTAGCATGGTTCAAAAATTGCACAGATGTTAAAGCAGTGAATTTCTGGAGGCTATTTTTCTCCCCTTTTCTTTTTTTTAAGAGCTAGGGTATTGTTATCATCAACAGGAGAAGGAATCAGAGTGAAGCGTGAACCAGAAGTCCGGTTTTTGTTCTTTCTAGGTAGCTGATGGTAGTTCTCTTAATTTATTATTGTACTAAAACAGAGATGACAATACTTTTCCTAAAAGGGGAAAACATATTTTCTAATAGTGGATAAGCCAAAGTGGTAATATTTTTAATCACAAATCCCACTTAAACAGCGTGATACCAGATAAATGCATCACAGTATTTTACTGGGTAAGTTCTTGTCTGCGCTCTTGGTAGCCTACTGTAGTGAGAGCAGATGGTTTGAGTTTATATCTTTTGTGCTTCTCCGTTATTGATGTGGATTATGTGAGAAGATAATTGGCAGGGTTTCACACAGAATTGATATAAAATGCTGTTTGGGATCGGCTCTGATTGGTCAAGTTTCTGGGACATCTGGGACAGCAATCTCCTGCGTTACATATGAAAAGATCTAACTTTCAATCATCAGCTGCTAGCAGCAAAGTGCTATAATGCTTTATAATATTTTGCACATTTCAAAAAAAAAATAAAGTAGGCCTGTTCTTAGAAAAATTGCTTGACTCAGAACTGAGAAACCACTGATTTAAAAATATAATTTTTTTCTTTTATTTCTTTCTACATGGAGAAGTAGGAAATTATATAAAGATATAAATTCAATTTAAAGGCAAGGAAGGGAGAATGGCATATTTTAAATCTATATTCAGAGCACCCTGATTAAATGCCTTTCTTCATCACAGGACAGAATATTGACTTCACACATA
>NW_003852456.1:6957566-6958526 GCF_000181295.1 Otolemur garnettii
GGTCTCATGGCTACGCTTGGGATGTCTTGGTAATTTCTCTGGGAAGAGAATTTGATAATTAAGCAACACACACACAGGTGTGTGGTTTTACATGCTCGTGCCACACGTGAGATAATTTTCACTCGTATATTGGTGACTCCATTGTGTGGGCTCAGTTCTCTTTGAACCATCAGGGCGGTTGTTGCTATTGCTGCTGCTTTTGCAGAGGACGAAAATAACCTTTCCTGCTAATGACAGGTTTCATTTTTGAAACCTAAACTGAGCAATCTTAACTGGTGCTAATCTTAAAATTTTAATATCCAGAATATGTACAGAAGAAATTCTTGCCAAATGGTGCTTGCAACAGGGCTGATTTCTGTTCCAGAATGTATAACATTTCATAGGTTAATTTGACATTATTTAACATTCCAATTCAACATTCTGTTGAAATGTTGACTAATTTGATTTGGATACAATTTCATTTTAATAAGGTAATCGTGAAATACATGCTTGTTCCTGTTTTATTTAAAATGGCCCATTCTTCTTAGTAAAGTATCACAAGAATGAAAAAAAGAATCCAGTGTACTCAAGACTAATATGAAGCCAATGGAGAAACTGATACATACCCACATAGAGGAAAACCATGATTTAATTCAAGTTGGGGGAGGCAGGAGGGGGTTTGGGTGCTGACACCTAATAGCCACAATGTAAGGGTCCATGGCACTCCTCTTGGGTGCAGGACAAAACTACAACAGGGACTCCACCTAACAAATGCAAACATTGTCACCTAGTTGTTGTCACCTAGCTAGTGTTGTCACATTAACCTGAAATAAGAAAAATATAAATAAAATGGTATTGTCTTGAATTGCATGCAGACTTTATTTTTCATTGAAAGATAAAAATAAGTGCATATTAATGAAATACTTTATTTAATACTTTCCTTTAATACTTAAATGGCCATGATGATTTCCAACTCCTTGC
>NW_003852456.1:6959626-6960933 GCF_000181295.1 Otolemur garnettii
TTGTTTGTTTTTGTTTTATTTTTTCTTTTCTCCCCCCCAGCTTCTTTTCTTTCTTTATACAAATGGTTTTTCAATCCCCATATTCAGTTTATTATCATAGTTTACCCTAAAATAATCTTTGTTATGACAAGAAATTATCTTCTAATATAAGAAAATACGTGTAATCACTTTTTTCTTTAATTTGAATATCTTTTATTTCTGGTTAAAGTAAATGTTTCTTTGAATCAGTAGTTTTATTTGATTATAATCTGTCTTTTGTTTATTATTCTATTTTATTTTATGCTTTATTTGTAGGGTTTCTTGAGTTAAGATAATTAAATGCTATCATTTTTTCAAGCCAGCTATTATCCTCTATTTATTACATATAGGCCAATGCTTTTGACAAAAAGAAATTTAAGAAGTGTGTATTTCTTTTCCTTAGTTGTTTCTCCCTATTTCTTGATGTCTTGGGCTTAAAACTTTAACCCAAATTTGACAACTAATCATTATTTGACTATGTTTTTATTCTGATCATTTTATGATGTTTTTATATATAGTTTTGTGTAGACAGCATCTCCCTCTGTGGCCCAGCCTGAAAGTGCAGGGGCCTGATCATTGCTCATAGCAACTTTGAACTCCTGGGCTTAAGCAATCCTCCTACCTCAGCCTCCTTAGTAGATAAAACTACAAGTGAACAACACCATGTCCAGCTAATTTTAAAATTATTTCTAGACCTCCCAAAGTGCTGAGAGTACAGGTGTGAGCCACTATGCCTGGCCATGACTTTATCATTCATACTTAATTTTTTTTAACATATCTTATAATCAGTTTGATTTAGGCTTTGAGATAAATTGCTCATTTTGTGGTTTTGTTATCTTCTGGCTTCTGCTTTAACTGTTCTATTAGGTACTAGTTTGAAATTTTCTAATTAATATTTTATTCTATCAATCTGCATATGCTTACAACCAGCATATTTTGCTGATTTTATAATCATGAATGTTTTATATACGTGAGAGTCTTTGCCTGTTTTTGTTGTCCCTTCTGTGTGTTTTGGGTTTAAAGAGTTTTCTGGAGGATATTCATTTCTCATTCCTTCTTCAAGGTTCTCCAGTGGAGCTCCTGTTCCAAGACCCCTCCCACATGCATCTGTGCCTTCACTGGTTTTCCCGTGTCCTGCTTGCTTAGAAGCAATCACGGTGTCACGATGACAACTTTACAGTCTCCCAGCAATTTTAGGAGATATTTAAAGCACCTTCATATGAATTAAAGGTAGTTCATAATCTGCATCTTGCTTATTTTTCCAGTCTCATTTTGTATAATCCTTCAAA
>NW_003852456.1:6961440-6961826 GCF_000181295.1 Otolemur garnettii
GATTAGAGAATTAATCCAGAAAACTTCCTGTAAATTTCAATTTTCAGTGATTCCTTCTTTCAAGAATAAATTAAGTGAATAAATAACTAAAATTTGAGATAATGTGTCTTCTGAAATATATCATTACTGTACATTTGAATTACACTGTCAGGAAAAAAAAATCTCCAAATTGTCACTCAGCTGACACTGTTGGTGAGCTCTTATCCAGGGGGGTGTGTGTGTGTGTATAGACTCCAGTAAATGTCCTCCAGATGGTATGGTGGGCAGACGGATTTGAGCTCTTATCCAGGGGTGTGTGTGTGTGTATAGACTCCAGTAAATGTCCTCCAGATGGTATGGTGGGCAGACGGATTTGAGCTCTTATCCAGGGGCGTGTGTGTGTGTGT
>NW_003852456.1:6962397-6968666 GCF_000181295.1 Otolemur garnettii
TAGACTCCAGTAAATGTCCTCCAGATGGTATGGTGGGCAGACGGATTTGCCGCCTTTTTTCCTTAGCTTTAAAGCCCTGGATATCCCCGTGGCTATGCATAAGGAAGGTATCCCCGTGGCTATGTGTGAAGTTTAAAGGCTTTATTCTTGGTTTGTGAAAGTTTCTTTTAGCATAGCAACATTCAGAGATAAATCTAAAAAGCAAAATAACTTTTAAGCTTAGAGTTCTGCTATGAAGATTACTTCCTTTGGTAAAAAGAATCCCAAATAGTGTCTGAAAACAGGTCTCCATGGGCACATGTCATGGTTTGAAAGTCATTTCCCCCCTTTTTCCTAGAAGGCTACTTAGAAGCCTAACTAACTAACTTCAGTGAAAGAGAAAAGGAGCTCACCAACTTTGGAAAGTAGAAAAAGTATCTCCCACTGCCGACTGCGTCCCCTCTACAACTCAGCTGCCAGCGTGGCAGCCACACAATTTGGGACTGAAACCCCCATGATTTTTAAAATCATGAAATTCTAAATGCTAGTATCAGGGCGTATAGTAACAGGACATTTCTACACAACCATTGTGTTAATTTTACACTTTTTGAGGCTTTCACATTCCATATTCATTTTGAATGTACAACCCCCCCACCCCCCCACCTCACCCCACCCCACCTGAGTGTGACAGTTCATACCACCTCTGATGACCCTCTTGGTCTCTTATTTGGGCCGTTGTGAGGTTTTGAACCGCCCTGGACAGTCCCTTTCCCTACTTCCTTGCTGAGCCAACTCAGTGGCCGCGGGACCGCCCTTACAGACGCCCACTCTGCACATCTCAGAATGGGGGTAGTTACCCATCCAATGATTGCCCCATTGTCTCCCCTCCACTCAGGAGAATTTTAAGACAAATTACATTCTTCAATGATCTCAAAGTGTCCAGCAGCCCGCTGCCCACAGCAAAGACCGACTCGGGCCCCCACTTTGCTGTGGCTCAGCTCGCCCCCCTCCCTCCCCATCTCGAATCCCTCTCCCCAGGTGCATCCCCACCTGGCAGATGCTCTCACCTCCGTTCCATAGAGACCCTCGTTCCGAGGAACCAAACTAAAATGCTCACGTCACATCTAACAAATCCTTTAATATCTCATTGTTCCTTCTTCACTGACCTGTACCTTTGGTTCAGCGCTCCGTCTTTTCTCACAGTGCTTCTATGTTTCCCTCTACCCACTTCCCAAACCCTCGCATTACTGTGGGGTTACAGTCTGCAGAGCTCCTGATCTACTTGACCGGCATCTTAGATGTTTAGCGAGGTGCTAGCGACTCTTCCTAAACCAATCACGGGCTACTTCACTGGCCTAATCTCCTTCCTTACACATAGCCACGGGACATGTTCCCCAGAGGGTGCCCCCCCAAATGCATATACATTTTAGTAAAGAGAAAAACTGTATTAAAATTGTAATATTCCACTCTACCCAGGGCAACAGAGTGAGCCTCTGTCTCAAAAAAAAGGTGACGCGGCAACGCCTATGGCTCAAAGGAGTAGGGCGCTGGCCCCATATACTGGAAGTGGTGAGTTCAAACCCAGCCCTGGACAGAAATTGCAAAAAATAAAAAAAATAATAATTGTAATACCGGATATACACCAAAAACAATAACAAAAGAGGAACACTAGTCAGTTTGAGCAACTCTTTTAATCGCAGAAGTCAAATGTGACTTGAGTATTTTAATACTCATAAAAAAGGGTGTTATTTGTATGTTAATTCTGTAACATAATACCACATTTAAGCAAAAAAGGCATCACTTCTGCTAGACCTGTATATACTAAAATATAATATATATACAAAATATATTTTATATATAATACATATGCATGTATGTATACATGTGTATACACATGTATTCAAAAATACACAAAATAATCATTACAACTGGATAGAGAATCCAGAAAATAAATTCATAAGTTTAATAGGTGACAATTTTCAAGGGTTAAGATGAATGTCCAGTTTAATAAATGACAGTTGATATAAATATTAATTTTAATTTTATACCTTAGGTAAATGTAATTTTTAGATGGTTTAAATATTAAAAGCATACACGTAAATAATTAAGAGGCGAAGGTGTTTGACTACCCAGAAAAATGAAGCAGAGGTAAAAAAAAAATACAATGAAGATTCAATTTACTTTTTGAACTTTTCATTTTTGACAAAAATGTCACCACTTACACAATTTATTCAAACCTTTGTTGGCATCCAAGCATTTAATTTTCTGGTCCAATTATGATAGTGAGAACATGTAAATTTTGAAACAAACCAAAACAGCAAACATTTCTGGCATTAATGAAGTTTTGGATAATCTATACACAAAACAATTCCTTTTACTTTGAATGTTTTCTAAAGGTGACATGATTTTGAAGACAAAACATATTTATAAAACATTGCAATTAAATTGACTATAAAAACTCACCAGTTAATGTTTCCAGATTTGATATTTGTGTTTAATTTCATCTTTTGTACTTTTAATACTGTTCTGTTTTAGTTTATAAACACAGAATAAATGAAATTCTAAAAGAACATATTTATTTGGGTTTTTCAGACTGAGCCAAATGTAGTCTGTCAAGTTGTTGTGTAAATAGGGCACCCTCCCTCCTGCACATGTTCAATATTCATGTCCCTCTTACGATACTTTACAGATGGTGAACTACCTCCATACAGACGAGAGAGAAAAATGGAGAGGTTTTGTGTGTTTTTTGGTAAAATTTCTTTTTTTAATATATATATATTTTTAATTTCAGATTAATATGAGGGTACAAATGTTTAGGTTACATTGTTCACCTTTCTAAGGTAAAGTTCTAGTTATAGAGAGCCCTTCCCCAGGGTGTATGCAGTACACCCTTACTGCGTACACCCTTACTTCATACACCCTTACATCATGCACATTAGGTGAGAGTTTTCCAATCACCCAAGCCCCGTCTCTCCTCCCCTATTCCCTTTCTCTCCTCCTGCCCCACTTGGATATACTTGCATTCTTCTCTTTCTGGGTGAAGGCACATAGTTGTTTATATATTGGTTTCATATTAGCATTGAGTGCATTGGATACCTTTTTTCCCATTCTTGTGACATTTTACTAAGAAGAATATGTTTCAACTCCATCCAGGTAAACACAACAGATATAAGGTCTGCATCTTTTCCTATGGATAAATAGTACTCCATGGTGGACATATGCCATGGTTTGTAAATCCATTCATGGGTTCATGGGCACTATGAAAAATTCTCAAAGAGCTAAATGTAGACCTTCCATTTAATCCTGCAACTCATTACTAGGTATCTACCCAGAAGAAAAAAGTCATTTTATCACAAGGACATTTGTACCTGAATGTTTATTGCAGTTTGATTGATAATTGCCAAGATGTGAAAGTAACCCAAGCTTAAAAAAAAAAAGGAAGGAAGGAAGGAAGGAAGTAAGGAAGGAAGGAAGGGGAAGGGGAAAGGGGAAAGGGAAGAGAAAGGAAAGGAAGGGAAGGGAAGAAGAAAGAGGTTACCGTCTCTTAATTGCATGTTAATTTTATGCACATGTGTGAGACTTAAAAATGCTGGAGGGACGTACACCTACCTTTTCCTGCATTGTTTTTTTCTTTTATGTTCTTCTTCCGACCAGGGTTTGACTTCATGTATTTGAAAGCATAAAACTGTGTTGTGGTCACACCTGTAACTTTGTTCAAAACAATTTTACATTTCCATATCATTCTTTTTCTGAGTCTTCCAAAAGGCATTTTTATATCACTGCCTTTCATCTTAATTTGTATATATTAAATACCATATAATCTAATTGGATAATGCAGATAATAAACAAATGTACATCAAACATTTTCCCTAGTAGCATTTTAATAGACTATAACAATACAAAATTGAGAAAGGGAAATTTTATAGAATAGTGACATAATTATGAGGATTTTAAAAATCTTCACTACATTATGGCTGTCATTCAGCTTAATGAAAACTTGTACTTTATACTGAAAATATAACTATCATCCCTGGAAACTTACACCAACTCCACTCATTTAAAAAAACTAAAAGAAGACATAAAATACCAAATTGATACTTTCTGGCAGCATTCACTTAGATGGGATCACATGTATTTATACTACCTGTGTTTTGTAAATATAATAATCTTATGGTTGTTTCATTTTTTTATTGTCAGAGTTGAATTTTATTGGGAATGACACTGGAGAAAATATTCCCTGCTGATGAGTCCCTTCTATCAGATGGAACTTACATTCCAGTTGATTTCCTGGTCATATTATTCCACATAAATAGTGAAAGCATAAAGGAGGAATGCCCTCCCTGCCTGCTATGGGCATGCTCCATCCGTAAATCAAAAGCATCAGCAATTTGACAAAGGCCTTTGCTATTCAACATGTACAAAGAAAATAAATGATGGAAAAATGAAAGGAAAATGCTTGTGGAGGGAATGCATTTCATTTATTAGGGATATATGGTGACTTCTCAGGATGGCTTAGATATTCTACTGACTTGATGTACTTCCCTGTCCAGATGTTTGATTAGTCTGAATACATAAGCTCTGTTATGTCATTAGGAGGAAATAATCTGAGCACCTACACATATTAGAACACAGCCTATTTTAATAAAGATGTAATGGTATAAAGTGAAAAGGAAAGCACCATTTGCCTTAATTTTGGGATACTGCTCAGTACTATTTTCACTGAATATAATTTACAATATTCTAAAATTATAGCACTGGCTTTATATCACAAAATTGTCAAAAGAAACCAGAAAAACAAACTGCATAAACAATGGAGTGAAGAGGCATACACATACCTTCCAAGATTCACATTTCAGTGGAAATCTCTCAACCACACATTGCCATAGAAGATGGCAGAGTTCTTACTCCCCTCACATCTTCTCAAGAAAGAAGCAAAAAGCTAGAATAGCCAAAGAAAAATTGCCAAAGACAACGTCTTCCACCAAACTAGGGAGAAGGTATGCTCACAGAGCACGGGGTGTGAATGGGCAGAGTTAAACCCATGTGGAGTGTGTGGAGTCGGGGATACCTGCAGGGTTTGAGCAGGTGTGCAGAGGCAATGCAGGAGAGGGGCAGGGGGAAGGAAACAGAAGTTGAAGTTCGTATATTCAACCTGTGTCGGAGCTCCCAAATCATCAACATGTCTTTTTTTTTTTTTAATTCTTTAAACTTCAGATTAATATAAGGGTACAAGTGATTAGGTTACTATGTTGTGTTTGTTAGGTAAAGTCCCTGTTGTAGTTGTGTCCCGCCCCCAGGAGGTGTGCCACCTGCCCTTACACTGTGCCCGTTAGGCGGGAGCACAGGCATCCCATCCCTTTTTCCCCTCCCCCCACCCTGAATTGAATAGAGTTTTTCTCTTGTGTGGATGTGTATTAGTTCATCTACTGGCTTCATATTACTCTTGAGGACATTGGATACTTGCTTTTCCATTCTTGTGAAACTTTACTAAGAAGAATGTGTTTCAACTCCATCCAGGTTAATATAAAAGATGTCAAGTCTAACAAGTGTTTTCTTTCAAAATGAGAGGCTCCTGCTCTGCATTGAATTCTCAGCAGAAGATCAAAAAAAAAAATTGATGACATTGGAAAAAGCACCACTGTCTTCAATTTGTGAGTTAATATAAAACAAACAAACAACCTGGGGTTCTCAAACGCTTATTGCGTATTACAAGATTGGCGGATTCTGGCATCCTGTAAGTTTTTAAGGACTTTAGAAAGACCCAATGGAGAAAGATTCCAAAGGAGGGAACAAACCACTGGAGGTGGGTGTGGGGCTGGGTAAGTGCTGGTGACCTCGGCATTCAGCAGAGTGGGAACAGAACCCTTGGAGTAAAGAGGAAAGAAGACTTGATTGTGAGAAGGACCCAGAGAAGAGAGATTTCAGAATTGTATGTGCAGTTCCACCTAAGGACTGTCATTTTTAATATTCATTTTAGACCAGGAGGGAAATCTAGGAAGCTAAGGAAGGTTTGCCCCACTGTGTACACAGAAACTTCCATGTAAAAGTGCAGGAAGGCTGGAGGGGTGGCTCACACCTATAATCTAGAAGGCTGAGGCAGAAGGCGTATTGCCTGAGCTCAGAGGTTCAGACCAGCCTAAGCAAGAGTGAGAGTGAGACCTTGTCTCTACTAAAAATAGAAAAGCTACCTGGGTGTGGTGATGGGTAACTGTAGTCCCAGCTCCTCGGGAGGCTGAGGCAGGAGGATCACTTGAGCCCAAGTGTTTGAGGTTACCATGAGCTATGACACC
>NW_003852456.1:6968710-6974383 GCF_000181295.1 Otolemur garnettii
CTCTGTTTCAATAAAATAAAAAATAATAAAAAGTAAAGGTACAAGTAAACACATTTCATTTAAATGGGTGCAAAGAAAAGGAAAAAAAAAAAAAAGAACCAGGGCCGGGCACGGTGGCTCACACTGTAATTGCAGCCCTCAGGGAGGCCGAGGTCAGTGGGTCACTTAAGCTCAGAAGTTCCAGACCACCCTGAGCAAGAGCAAGACCTCATCTCTAAAAACTGAGGTGGAAACCTGTCCCAGCTACTCAGGAGGCTGAGGCAAAAGGATCACTTGAGCCCACGAGTTTGGGGGTGCTGTGAGCTATGATGCCGTGGCATTCTACCAAAGGAGACAGTAAAAAGAAAAAAACAAAATCGAATATTGACTTAAGATGCTGAGGGCACATGGCAGGCATCTGACTCCCGTACATATTCATTTCTCCACTAAAAGGAACTTGGGTTCCTCGGAGAAATGGCTGTTTCTAGGGCTAAGCTGGAAAGTTATGCCAAAATATAGGTAATTGTGATGGAGAGGCTGGCTAAAGAATATAGAAATCGGCTGAAAGAAGCCCTTACTAGCCAAATCTGAGACAAATGAAATTATAGCCACTTAAAAATAACTATCCTTGAGTTTCTAATCATATAAACAAATAACTGAAAAATAAACAAATGAGAAAAAGAGAAATGTTTTCCTTAGACTTGCCAACTCACAAATGCAGAAGCAGTAATGGGGTTAGACAATCACCATTTGGCAATAATTATAGCAATGCTTGATTCAAGCAAGAACCATAATTTTCTGGGATACTTCATGGGTCCATGTCAGATAAGAACATGCTATTTATTTTATCATAAAATATCTTCCCACAGAATACTTATTAATTGCAAAGGGAATATTAGTAACTGTTCAGTGGGAAAAATTCTGGCAGATTCCACCTTAACCAAAGGATCAAAGTGAACATCAAATTGATCAAGTCAACCAACAATGAAACATCTCCACATCAAAGTGCCTTTCTACACACTGGACGGCTGCTCCACCACTTTTGTGGTGTTCCCCTAAAAATGTAAAATGCGAATTTAATCATCAAACACATCAGACAAACACAAATTTAGGAGCATTCTATGCAGGAACAGGTCCGCAGTTTTTAACAATATTCATGTCATAAAAGGCAAATCAAGACTCAGGAAGGATTTCCCATGAAAAGACACTAGGAAGGCATGGCAATTATTGTGAAATATGTTGACACTCATTGGATGCTGGACCCTAACATTGAAAAGTAATTACAAAGCAAATTATTAATTTAATTTGTAAAAATTGAGTAAGCACATTAAAATAGCACTATTATAGCGATGTTAATTCCTTGATTTTGATAAGTGTACTGTAATTATATAAGAGAGTGTCCATTATTTTAATGTCTACATTCATAAGTCACTTTTCTTTTTGAGTCTCACTCTGCCGCCCTGCGTAGAGTGCTGTGGCATTTTAGCTCACAGCAGCCTCAAACTCTTGAGCTTGAGCAATCTTCTTGTCTCAGCCTCCCCAGTAGCTGGGACTACAAGTATGTGCCAGTATGCCCTGCTAGTTGTTCTATTTTTATAAGAGATAGTGTCTCACTCTTGCTCAGATTGGTCTTGAACTCCTGAGCTCAGGCAATCCACCCACTTCAGTCTCCCAGAGTGCACGGAATACAGGTGTGAGCCACCATGCTGGGTTCAGAAGTCACCTCTTAATGAAGAGTAGCAATTTTCTGGAAATGCACCTGTGGCCAGACCTATCGGTGTGGTCCTTTTTAAGATGACAGGGGGAAGCAAGCTCTAGCTGGGGCAGTCTGCGAAAGAGTTAAATACAGGGAAAGGTCGAGAAAAAAAGAAGACAGAATCCTACCCCTTGTTGACAGAGCAAGGACTAGACCAGAAACAATCTCTGAGTATCAGATGCTCGTCCTGTAATTTTAGGTTTAATGTGTGTTATGTGTATGTGTTTTGTCAATTTGAATATCAATTTTATTTATTTATTTGTTTTTTGAGACAGAGTCTCACTCTGTCACCTGGGTAAAGTTCTGTGGTACCACAGCTCACAGCAACCTCAAACTCTGAGGCTCAAGTGATCCTCCTGCTTCAGCCTCCTAAGTAGCTGGGACCACAGGCATCTGTCACCAAAACTGGCTGGTTTTCCTATTTTTAGTACAGATGGGGTCTTGCTCTTGCTCAGGCTGTTCTCAAACTCCTGAGCTCAGGCAGTCCACCTGACATGGCCTCCCAGAGTGCGGGGATTACAGGAGGGAGCCCCCATGGCTGGCCTGGAATGTCCACTTTAAATCTGTTGATTTTTCTCCATAACAACTGCATAGGAAGGAGGAAAAGCTGATAGACAGGGAATGACTGTTTCTTGATTATCCATTTCCTAAACACATTGTAGATGATCTCTACATCATTTCTGCTTATTTGTTTGTTGTTTGGTTTGGTTTGGTTGTGTTTTACTTTGCTGCTCTCAATCTCTCCTACTTAAAACCCCTAGAAATACAGAGATTTCAGTCATACCTGGAAGTCATCATTGGAGTCAAATTTCGCTCACGATTTATGCGCTTTGGCAGCTCCCAGCTGTCTCGTCGAGCTAGGCTCACGCCCCTGCTTGCTGAATGAGACACACACATTGTGATTCTGACTACACATCTGGCAGTAAAATTTGCTCAGATTGGGCCAACTGACATTTCAGGTCATCTGGAATTACGCTATCCAATAGCTAAAACACAGATGATTAAATTTCACTACAACCCACTTATCAAAGAAGTTCTAGAATCATCATCCTGAGCAAAGTACATGGACTCTTGAAGAATTTTAGGTTCCTACTGCTGCAAAATTTATGAGGAAATTTTACAGCATCAGAGAAATGTATAGATTTTTCTTTCATTATTTCATTGCATTTTCTTTGCCCACTTAGCCCACATGGCACTGAGACACCCTCCAGCTGGCCACTAGGGCTGTTGGTGATAACCACAGAGGCACCAGTGCTTCTGCTCTGCTCTGCCAAGACTGTCCTGGTTTATGTCTAGGCTAATGTCACATATGTCACCAACACTTAAAGGCCTAGTAAGAAATCCAGTCATGTTCAAAATAAGAAACTAGTCCAACCTTAATTGAGAACATAAATACCCTGTCACAGCCATCGGATTCTCCCATCCGTACACCAGGTTCTGTGCTGTGTTCATTAGCCTGTTTGTCCTTGGAATAACTTTTTATCCTTTTGTAGACAAGACCAATAATTCATGAGTGATCTGGGAATAGAAAACGGTTCCCCCTATTCCCAACAGAGTCTTCTTGCCACTGGATTATATTGAGTCCTCATACACATTAGCCGTTTCGCTCGCACATTGGAACAGATCAGTATTTTTGATTGAGTTTGACATTTTGAAATTTAACTACAATAGCTTACCCCATAAACAGGAAGTGACTGTAAAACAGATGTTCTTATTTAGAGAAGATGTTACCAAAAGAGCAAATCACTAAATTTGTCCTTGCTGTAATTGTGTCATTTAAACCAGGAGAAAAAAAATCCGAGTCCTAAGACTGAAGAAACCCTGATAGGAAAATGATGCCATCATTCAATGTTAAAGATGTCACCTGAAGAACTAACGTGATTTAAGGTTAAACACTGTCCCCACGTGACCTGGATGCCAATTTCCAAACACTGATATGCAGTTGCTGAGAGGAAAACGTCCAATATGTATGGAAGTAAAGATTTGCACATTTTTTTAGTGAGTTAAGAAAAAGATTAATCCTTAAACTCCCTAAAAAGCCAATAACTATGTTTTTAAATTTTGTAGTGAAAATTAATTCTGTGCATTCATTAACCATGAATCATTAACCATGAGCTTTATCTATGAAAGTTAAGCAAATGTAGGATTTTCAATCTGTTAAAAAGAAGACAAATTTAGCATAAAGATAATCAATTTTGAAATAAAAATTTATTAATTCCTCATGAATGTGTTTTGAGTGAAACTTAAGAACTACTGAAAATTGCTGGCATGATTTTTAGAAATATAAAATCAGTGTTTTTAAGCACTTTATTTTGAGATGATACTTATTAACTACCCTGTGTGCCCTCTGAAGTAACCCACTCCCACCCAGAGGCCCTCGGAAAGGATGAACTTATCAGAAGGGATAAGGAGTTTATTCAGGTGATCATGGCTGATGGGACCATGGAGGGCAACTGACCTGAGTTGCGACAAGGAATTTGGAAGGAATTATAATTGGTTATCCATTAGGAGCCAAGCAAAAAGCCTCTTTTGTTGTCGACAGAGGAAAACACATCAAATACTAAACGAACTGCTGTGATGAGAGACTCTGTGTCTCTGATGGAGAAAACAGAGACTTGGTCCTTACCCTTCAGATGTCTCAATAGGATCTTGCTGTCCTCAATTTTTGACTTTGAAATCATGGGAGACTCTTTACAATTTGCCCGCCCCTAGTTTTCTTGTGTTCCATGATGATGTGTGTGTGTATGTGGCCGATGAACACTTCTGTTGATTATAAACCAGCTAGCTTTTCATCACTCTGACTCTGCTTAACCAGAGTTTCTTGTGTTGTTCCAGAGAATTTGACAAGTTTGTATACACACATTGGAAAGCCAGAGTGAGAAGAAATAAAATGTTCCACCAAATCAACAGAGAACGCACACCGCATTGGAAAAGTTATGGAGGAAATATCCAAGATATGATTTGAGGAGAGAGATGATTTTACACCACAGAGGTGAACAGAAGCCTAAATCAATGGCAATATGTCACCCACCAGTGGTGTCTAAATCTTTAGTTGTTTCCAGAATGACAGCAAAGAGTGTGATTGCATTTCTTAAGGAAATCACTTATGGGGTAGAATATCACATCTTTGATTCTGAAAAGAAAGGAAAAAGCCCACACAACACATAAAGGAAATGAAGGCAAAGAATCTACAAAGGCAAAACCTTCCCATACTGCCTTTAGTCAGATGATTGTTTAGGTTTTCTACTAAAACTTGGATTTATTTAGAATGATAGCTATCCACGAACTTCCCTTTATTTGCCGAGAAATAAATAAGCAATGTTTGCATTGTCATTTAATTTTAATGCCAGACATTAGGAAATACTGTGTATTTGAAACTTTGAGTAGTGCTTGTCACCCAGATTCCTACTTAACGTTTCACAGAGTGATGAGCAGCAGGCTGAGCATGTGAATAGTTAAAGGAGGACATCGGGCGGGAGGTCTCGGGAAAATGAAAATCCTTTGAAATCGTAGGAAATGTCACATTTTTAACTTATTCTTTCTGTAACACCCAATAATGCATTTGCTGAAAATTTAGGGATGTTGGATATTAGAGTAATATATGCAACCAGAGCCGGCAGGAGCTGCTTAATTATTTAGTATGCAGAAGGTTTAGTTATTATAAATGCCAGGAAAACCGTAAGTCTTTAGAAAGTCCTAAAATGTCACAAAACCTTCTACCTCCCATACAGTTGAGGACTTCTAGAGATAAATATATACTCATAATAGACACTCCTAGGTTTTTTTCTTTTTTCTATTTTTTTAAATCTCAGCCTGCTTCTCTTTTGTTCTAGAGCAGTGATTTTCAGTCATTATACCCTCAGGGGATCTTAGGTGTGCCTCAAAATGATTTAAAGATAATTGATTAAATTATCTTCAAAAGAAGTTCAAAGCAAAGT
>NW_003852456.1:6974658-6986633 GCF_000181295.1 Otolemur garnettii
TTTTTTTTTTGATCAACATAATTTAAGTGTACCACTGAAGTTTAACTATAGTTTCGAGTGTGCGGTGAGATGGAAAAAAGGTTGAAAACCACTGGTGTGGAGCGCGACTACAATAAACTCAAGCAGAATACTTTTGCTGAGAGGAACATTTTGATAGAAACAGACTCAAAACCAAACAAAGTATTTGATGACTACATTTACCCTCATTCATGTATAAACATATTTATTTATATGTGGATGGAAATGTATATTTGATAAGAAACTGCCTTTTCCACATCTCCCAATACATTGCACATTAGGAATGAAGAGATTGTTATTATATTATTCACTAAGATTTGAGGATTTACTTATTACATGAACTATTATTGTGGTATCACTTTAACTAATGGAGTCAATTTAAATTAACCCCCACATTTAATGTGTTACTTTTACAAAACGACGTAATAAAAAGTTAATCCCTCACATGTTGTGTAGTGTCCTTCTGAAAAAGAATTTACTTTTATGCCTTTTTGTCGGCTTTATACTTAAAATGCATACACATTTCTCAAACTCCAGCACTCCCTTTCCTGCTCATCGGACCAAGGATGGGAATTCTCCCAGCCTATCTTCCTAGCTGCCTACATCAATGCATTTATCCTAGGGCAACACTCTTATAACTGCTTTTTGTGTCCCAAAGAGGAATTTCTATTTTCCCCGCTTTGAAAATGATAATCCCAATTAATTACAGTCTCTCACATGGCCTGTGACTCACCAAGGAGATGGCTGAAAACAATCAGTATATCTGAATAAATTTCAAAATGTGTATGTTGAAATTTAGAAAAGAAATGTGTAGAATATTTTATTTGATATGCACAGAAAAACCTGTGTTAGGGGCGCGGCGGCTACTATTAGTCCTACCTTACTAATGAGTTGTTTACGCTTAGGTCATCCATCTGAGGTGTGACTAACTCTCCTCCTCAGATTCCTACTTCAGGGCACTTTTAAACTCACCAAAGTGCTATCAATTTTTAATCTAGTACAACAAATCATTGTTGCTTTTTTATTTTTTTTTCCCCTCCAAGGTCTGGGAAATTATATTCCATTCTGGTACATTGGTTACCAACTCTCACAGTTTCTCACTTTAGATCATAGGCCCCAATTAAAAAAAAAAGTTGATTGGGTGGCACCTGTGGCTTAAAGGAGTAGGGTGCCGGCCCCATATACTGGAGGTGGTGGGTTCAAACCCAGCCCTGGCCCAAAACTGCAAAAAAAAAAAAAAAAAAAAGTTGATTGGTTAATGACTTCCAGGCTTCCTCTTCCTCATTCCTTCCTTCTTTCCTTCCTTCCTTCGTTTTTCTATAAGGAGTGACTGTTGCCTTTCCTGATCATTTACAGCTCTCTTTTCTGTTTGAACTTTATTTCTTTCCATATATAATGCTTATTAGTTAAAATATGCTGTGTGTATTCATAGGTACTTAGAAAAGGATTTAAGGAGAGGAGGTTAAACCTAAATATGGCTTAATTGTGTAATCTGTAACATTTGGAGAAAATCTGCAAGTATAAAAAATTTTCATCTGCCTACTTAGTGAAAATACCCATCAAAGTAAGCACGTTCCTATCAGCCCCATCAGTGCTGTGAAAGGAATGTACATTTTCATTAGTTGGCTTGTTATGTCTCCTGGTTTTATCATTTACTGATTATTTGTTGATCCTAGTTTATGAATACTTAAAACTTGTTTTGTCTCTGGATCATATTTCTGAGTTTGTCAGTGTGAAAGTCTGCCCCCAGGCAACAGGCAAAATCAACTCCCTGTGGCTAACTGAGGCATTCAAAGTAAACACAGAACCCGGTGTCCACGCTGGGTGACAGAGCTGTCATATACTGTGTACTCAAAGAGATGATGGAAAGCGTCCCAGGGCCACCCTTTCTACATTCAAACCAAACCAGTTCCTTTGTCCCTGCCCAGACAGACTGCAGTGAGATTCCCCAGTCGGCCACCAGCGGACCACCTGGCACCCACGACCACCTTGGACCAGACAGTTAAGAGAGACGGTGATGTGGGGCTTCAGAGTCACCCAGGTAAGACTCTCTTTCTCAGTCCCTGAGTCCCCTCCCCTGCCCTGGGTGTTGCCTTTGTAATTCTCTGTGTCCTAAACCTCCTCAAAGCACATGTTCATGGTACCCCAAGTCTGTGTCTCCCCCATCTGCAGATTGTTTTCTTTTTAGAAAATCTTTCTCCTTTCTGCCTCTGCAGGTCCCAGAGTCATTTGATAACACATGTTTGGGTGGGGGAAGTGGCATAATACTGCCAACCTCCCAGGACTGATTGAACAATATGGGGAAAGGACTTTAGAAAGAATCCACTGATCTAATGCATTATTGCTGATGAATAGTTTGGGGATACACAGAAGTTTTTTCTTGAAATTTTCAGGATCATTAAAAGAAAGGAAAAAATAATAATGTCATAACTGGGAGAGTGGATAAGGACAGTCACACTGGAGGAAAATGAGTGGGTGGAAGAGTTCTCTGACTTTTCCCTTCCCGCTCGTGGCTGTATTTGAGCTCGTGGCTCAGTCCTCTGCTTTTTAATCCCCAGTCAAAAAGTTCTGGCCCACAGGTACCTTTCTCACTGGTCAGTTTGAATCAAGCTGGAGACGTGGGCTTCAGCTGTTACAGAATCACAACTGTCATAGAAGCCAAAGCAAGCATCAGCTTCCAGCTCCCAGGAAGTTAAGTTTTTACGAATTCCTAAGAGCTGAGTTACCACAGGGAGGACCTGGCAGGTGTATCCTTGGGGTCTCCACGAGAAGACCTCTGTCCTCTTAGACCTCACCTTTTCCTGGTAATCTCATTCACTATGAATTCTTGTGTGAATTGGTTATACCTAAAAGCGGTGTTTCTCAACCTTTTTTATCTCAGGGCACACTTGAACCATAGTTAAACTTGCATGGCACACTTACATTATGTTGATCAAAAAAAGTAAACAAAAGAATACACTTACTTTGCTTTGAACCTCTTTTGAAAATAATATAATGAATGACCTTTAAAACTTTTCCAGACACAGTTAAGAGCCTCTCACGGCACAGCAGTTGAACTATCACTGCCTATGGTTAAGGGCGAATGAGCTGACGCCTGCTGTTTTAAATGCAATGTTAAAACCCTCATTAGGATCTCACCACACCTGGGCTCACCAAATTACCCAGCGAAGCCAGAGCTGGAAAGCTCTTGTCAGTGTGAGATAGGGAAAGGCTTTTCACATATCTACACAAAGATCTGATAGACCCGCCAGGGTGAACCATTGTTTTTCCTTCCCCTTCCTGGCATTGCATTATCTACTGTGGGGGGAGGGAGGGAAGATGGAGATTCACACCTGAACAGACCTCATAACAAGATAATTTGTTTCTGTTTGTTCTCAGGTTCATTCAGTTTCCAAAGAGAACCATTACAAGTTAATCAATGTTTCCTCAAATCTATATCTATTCATTCTCCTCAGTAATCATTTACTGCCCCTCAATAGAATTGCTCATATTCCAAATCTCCCCCCTCCCTTCTAAAAAAAGTTTATATAAACTTTTCTACCTCCTGGAAGGTTAGGGGAGTCCCTCGGTGGTTTATCCTCATAAACATTAATAACTCACATGCCATTTCTATTCATCTGCCTTGTACCAGTTAATTTTTTAGCAAACCTTCAGAATAGTGTTTTTCAACCTTTTTTATCTCACTGCACATTTGAACCTACAGTTAAACTTCGGAGGCACACTTAAATTATGTTGTTCCAAAAAAAAAGAATTTACTTACTGTGCTTTAAACTTCTTTTGAAATAATTTAATGAATGATCTTTAAGATTTTTCACAGCACACCTAAGATCCTCTCTTGGCACAGCAGTTGAAAATCTCTGATTTAGAGGGGAATAGATGCCTTTCCTTGGCCTCTTTAAGTAATTGGAAAAATCATTTACAAGACACTCCACCTAGAGTCAGACTAGGTGGGCTCAGTCCAAAGACATGTCTCCAGGATTTGGGGGATGGGCCCACTCTCTCCCTTCTCTACAATTGTTGGTTGAGAGTTGTTTCTGGGTTCTTGGGGGGCTCTTGGCCAGAGAATGACCAGACACACTAAAAGCAAGGCAAGTGTGAAACAAGGATAACTGAGGAAGAGCGAGATAGAGGGTCACAGAGCAAGATACGTCCCTCTGCCATAGACAGTGAATGAGCCGGGTGTGGTAACAAAGAGGCCCTGGTAACGGTGTGGGGTCTTTTTTTATACTGTCTGGATTGGGCCCTCCTTGTGGTTCAGACATCCCCATAAACCACTTTGATGGACAGTCAACAGGTTACTGTAGGTTACTTTTCAAATCCTCTTGTGCTGGGCTGCCTGGCTTTAGGGGGCTGGGGGATTCCCTGCGTTCTTCTGCACATCATCAGGTGTCCCTCTTTCCCCGCCAGGTGTGGCAGTTGCTTGGGACAGCATCAAGCCTGGACTGTCCTTGTCCTTCTTCCCAGGTGGGGAAATTGCTTAAGGCAGACCCAAGGCGAGGCAAGGCACCTACTTTCATCCCTGGGAGAGTCTCAGGAGTCCCTTGCTGCTTACCTAATACAATCACTCCTAACACACACATCTGTCCTTACATCACCCTGGATTATTTCTTTAGTCTAATGACCTGGATTCATTCAGAATTATCTCACTTCTGACCACAGCCCTTTCATTGAAATGTCCTCACCCAAAGACTGGGTGTGGTGGCTCACACCTGTAATCTGAGCATTCTGGGAGGCTGAGGTGGGTGAATTGCTTGAGTTCACAAGTTTGAGACTAGCCAAAGCAAGACCGAGACCTCATCTCTAAAAAATAGCATGGTGGGTGCCTACAGCCCCAGCTACTTGGCAAGAGGATCACTTGATCCCAAGGGTTTGAGGTTACTGTGAACTATGATGCCACAGCACTCTACTGGGGGCAAGACAGTGAAACTCAGTTTCAAAAAAAAAAAAAGAGAGAGAGAGAGATTCTCAGCCTTCTCTTTAAGTTAGGGACATAGAGTTTAAAGTTTTAGTAGCTTTCAAAAAACAGATGGCCAAGCTACCAATGGAAGGAGATGAATTTGAACAGAGTTTGGTGTGACCTCCAGATGTGCCCTTTGTCCTTCCCGCTTTCTTTCAGCAACACCACATATTAATATTTGATAGGAAAGGGAACTGCAATTTACAGAGACAAGCTGACTTCTTGATGTTGGTGTGGCTTGTAACAAGTTGATCTTGCCATGGTCCTTTCTCTTCCGTTTCTCAGTCCGATGCTATACTTTACTCTCCTCTCTGAAAATTGTTATTAGGCTGGGTGCAGTGGCTCACGCATGGAATCCTAGCCCTCTGGGAGGCTGAAGCAAGAGGATTGCTTGAGCTCAGGAGTTTAGACCAGACTTAGCAAGAGCAAGACCCATTCTTGCTACGAAAAATAGAAAAATTAGCCAGGCACTGTGGCAGGTGCCTGTGGTCCCAGCTACTCAGGAGGCTGAAGCAAGAGGATGGCTTGAGCCCAGGAGTTTGGGGTTGCTGTGAGCTATGGCACAACAGCACTCTACCCAGGGTGACAGAGTGAGGTTCTGTCTCAAAAAAAAAAAAAAATGTTATTTTATATCAGCAAAGCATGAGAATTGGTAACTTTCTCATTGATATTTAGCTTATTGTTTATTATCATAAATATTGTAATCTTGTAATATTGGATCTAAGCCATAGTTATATATAAGCCTCCATAAACATTCTGACTAACCTCAATGAAGGGAGTTCTTAAAGGTTTGGGTTTTTTGTTTTTAAATCTGCAGCATTATCCATATGTCTGTATCTAAAAGAAAATTTCATTAATTAAATCCCTTTTAAAATTGTTTTATAAGTCAAAGAGCCAGTTTGTGGAGCTGAATAAAATAGAGTACTCTTGTCATAATTTCCTAATGATTTTTCATGTCAACAGACCATACATTCATTCTCATGCTATTTAAAATAGTAGCAGGAAAATTATTTCTAGGTTTATCTTATGGCAAAATGCCATAACACGGGTCCGTTTCTGAGCAGCCATATGGCAATGGTGCTGCCATCTGCTTCTCCTGATATTTCTTTCCTGGCAAACCTTGGACCCATATGGGGTCTTTGTGCCTCATCTGTGTACATCAGGAAGAGAAGCAGAGTCAACAGCTCTGCTTTTCCCCGGGAACAACTTCTTCATAATTACTCTGAACATGAAGAACATTTTCTTCTCTGTTTCCCTTTCTTCTTCCCCTCGCTTTCCACACACCTGACTTCGTATAATAGAAGCAGCAACAACTTGATTCCAGGAATATGTGAAAGCTGTCAGGGCAGACTGTCAGGCTGGAGCCGTCATAATCACCTCAAAGGACTGACGGCCTGTGCTTTGTGGATTTGAAACTCCATCACTCAGGAGATGAAATGATCCAGCCTTTTACACGTTGACAGGATAGCAATTTGGTGTCAATATGGAGAGTCACATATTCAGACAATAAGGCAACACAGAATCTGTGATCAGGCCTCTTAAATTTTCGGTGACAACCATTTTCAATAAGGCCTAAACTATTCGATATGGGATGTTTAGAATAATTTTAAATAACTGTGTCAATGTCTTGTGTGACATATTCTTATGCTTGAGTGAAAGTGTAGTAATAGCCTATTAGGCAATCTACTCTTTCATAGTTTCCTTCAAGCTAAATAATTATATTTACATTATTAAAATATTTAAGGGCATGTATGCATGCTTCTATTTTATTTTTATGTTTAGTCAGTTAGAAATCTTAACTGTCATTTTTCTAACTTAAAAATAAGTGTCATATAAAAGAATAATTTTTTTTCTTTTTTGAAACAGAGTCAAACTCTATCACCCTGGCTAGAGTGCCATGACCTCAGCAGAGCTCAGAGCAACCTCAAACTCTTGGGCTCAAGCAATTCTCCTGCCTCAGCCTCCCCAGTAGCTGAGACTAAGAGTGCTCGCAACCATACCCAGCTAGTTCTTCTATTTCTAGTAGACACAGGGTCTTGAACCACCATGCCACCATTATTTATAATAATAATATTTAAAAAAATCACTTACCATGTAGGAAATAATAAAAAGGATAAATACAACTCATTCAGGAAATTCACTGTTTACAAGAAATAAATAATTAAACTAAACCCTTGCTGTGTGTGGGCAAATCTGTATTAGACACAGTTAACGTTTCAGCAAGCATGATTGTTGTGGGAAAGGAATTCTCATAACCCTGACAGAAGTGCAGCCATTTGGAAAAGTCAGAAACCAGCAATCCCTTCCCCAGATTCCTGGAAGGCTTCAGGGGCACAACCCCTGGAAACAACCTACCCATAATCCTGACTGCCCTTGAGAAGAGCCCCAGCCAGTAAACTGGGTTCACAAGTCGCAGCTCAAGGGCACAGGTGGAGGTCAAGGTCCTCTACCACTGAGGGCCTGAAGCCCAGACCTGCAGTTACCCCATTAACACCTTCATTCTGTGGAGCCTTTGCTCTTCCTGTGTGGAATAGTAATACAAAGTGAAATCACCTGGAATCAGGCGCAGTGAAATTGCTGCTCATCTTTAAATCCTGACTAGCTCTTTGTATTCTGGCTTAGCTCAATGATCCAAGAAGATTTAAAGTGTCTGCCCAGGACTGCTCCCCACCAAGAGAGAGGCCGAGTGGTTTCATGCACACAGTGGCCAGGCTTTTACCAACCAGCTCACAGGACTCCACCACACAGTTGGAGGAGGGCGCACTTGGACGCCATGCAGACACTTTTCTCAAAAGAGCAACCGCCCTGTTAGGCATTTTAGGAGGTTTATAGCTGCCTAGTAAACCTAGGCTAAAGGTATCTTTTCAAATCACAAATTTATATCCAAGTCTCTGTTTCCTTGGCTTAAAAATTGTCCTTAGTAAACTGTCCTTAATGAACTCCCTTCATTACCCCGTCTTCAGAAACAAACCTTTCTCTCCTATTTCTTCTCTCCCAGTGTTAGATACATCAGAAGCGGGACTTTGCTGTCCATTTATTTCTTCCTAAGTCCTACTTGGCACTGTAGGGAAGTAATTGCTATGTGCAAGTTTCCAAAAATAATTTAAGTAAATCAAAACTTCTTCCCAGCTGGGTTACAGTTACAAGTGCAATATTTTTTTTTTGATGTTTTAAAGAAAATTTACTTATGATTTGGCATAAGACCTATGCCTAGTAGTAAAACAAACAAACAAAAAAATTCTTTTTTAATCCAAATAAAGCAAGTAAAGTGATGGTCCGTGGAAAGTTTCCCACAGGTGTCTACATGTTCTTTTTAATTTTTCACCGTCAATTCTCACTCTAAACACACTCACATTCAATGAGATAAACACAAATCAAATGGACATATAAACCCCAAATGCCTGAAGATTGATCATTAATCTATAGCACAATAATAGGCAATATTCCAATGAAAGCCATCTTCCCCAGTTTCCCTGTCAAATTGCTAGTGGCCTCCTGCTCTCACCACTCCTTCACTCTCCCTGGGAGAATTACAAGAGAGAATGGTAATTTCCCTCCCCAGAATCTAATCCTTTTGTGAGTGGACAATTGTTTTCATTCCTCATCATTTATTACTTTTTCTCTTTGTGACAGGATCTTGACTTTTTCTTTGATTCAATAGGGAATTTGTCAACTCCGTGGCTTCATATGTGCCAGGTTAACTAGATGTATTGGGTAAAAATCATTTTCTTTCCTCTACACTACAAAACTGAGAGAATAGTGCCTGAAGTTGCTGGTGGTTTTTGTTATTGTTTGTTTGCATGGATTTTTATTGTTTGTTTGCTTGTTTTTGTCATAGACTGTGGAGAGTCTGGAGGCATTACTTGTTGAACATTGGAATCCCTCCCTGGATTCACATCAGCTCTACATATGGGTTCATTAAGTGTGCATGCCAATGTATTCTCTATTTAATTCAGCTGAGTTGGGAGTCTGGCTAATATTGTTCTTACTATAATCATCTGAGAATTAACATAATCCCCAAGCCCCAAGCATCTACATCTACTGTTGGAGAGAAATGAAAGAACAATTTCTTTTCTTTTCCCTTTTGAGACAGAGTCTCAGAGTCTCACTCTATGCCCTGGGTACAGTGCCATGGTGTCATAGCTCACAGCAACCTTAAACTCCTGGGCTCCTCCAGTGATCCTCCTGCTTCAGTCTCCTGACTGAGGGCTTACGGACCCAAAGATGATTCTACGACATGAGACAAAAGAAAAATGGAGGCCCGGTGTGTGGTCAATGTGGCCTTCATTCCACCTGGGTTCAGGTGGGGTGAAATCAGAAAAGGAATTGTATGCCTAGAGTATGGCAGAGGGGGATTTAAAGGGTTAGAGGGCCAGGATAGGTCCACTCACCACTTTCTGGGAGGGATATAAACTCAGTTCTTCCTGGGCACATCAGTTCTACCTGGGTGGGTCAACCCTACCACTAAGTAGCCTGGACTACAGGTGCATACCACAGATGGATAGTTTTTCTATTTTTAGTAGATATGGGGTCTAACCTTGCTCAGACGAGTCTGGAACTCCTGGGCTAAGATGATCCACCCTCCTCAGGCTCCCAGAGTACTGGGATTATAGGTGTGAGCCACCATGACTGACCTAGAACAATTGCTTTTTTTCTATTTGTTTGTTTGTTTGTTTAGTGATTAAGCAGAACATTATCTGGGATACACTGATAAATATCAAATATCAATTTAGATAGCTGTTTGGAATTTGGATGGCAATATCTTAATAAATTGTGTCAAGCCAGTAATGAAGCACTACCTGGGAATTTTCAGCTTTCATTTTCGTGATTTGTATTCAGAATTATATTTCTATTCATATGCACACTAGAATAATGTTAGGTTTATAATTTTCTGAAGTCCCAAATTTAAAGTCTGAACATTTTAATAAAATAGTTCTGCCTTATTTGTACATGTGCTTTGTGTTTTAACCAAATACTTTTATTTTTTGACTATCAAAATACCATTCATGTTGTCCCCAATAGTTCATGATGTTTATTGCTGAGTAGCATTCCACTGTATGCTTTTATGGAGGATGAAAATCTTCCTATTTGCCCTCCAAAGGTTCTTTGAAAAATCAATTCATAAAAGATGAATTAATTGGAGGAAAGATGTTACCAGACAAAGAGGGGCTGGCCACCTGTGACTGTCAGCCAATATTTAGAGACGGGATGGGTCCACCAAACTGTATTTATCAGAAGGCCAATGATTCTGGAGAACAGTGAGAGTAGCCTCTCTAAGACTGTTCTGGGGGGATTCTGGGAAGATGGCCAACTGGTAGCAACCCTGGTCAGAGGCTCTTGAGCAAAGGAAGAAAAACTGGTTGGAATCAGAATCTATGAAGCCAAAGGCGGGGAGCTGAGCCCAGAAAGAAGTTCGGCAAGCTATAAATCCAAGGAAGATCATTTAAGAACATAAAATACAGGTACAAAGTGGGCCCCAGAACTGCTTACTAGAGCCACCGCCCTCCCGGGTGGCGAGCAGCCGCAGAGAAGCCCCCTGGGCTGGGCAGCCACAGAAGTGCTTGCTAGAGCTTAGCGCACCCCTGCTGGTGGCGGCGGACGAGTCCCCCACCCTGAGAGGAACTAGAACTGCTTGCTAGAGCCGCACACCCCACGGGCAGCAGAGAAGAACCCTGCCCCAGGGCTCTGGGCAGGTCCAGAACTGATTGCTAGAGCCGCAAGCTTCCTGCAGGTGATGGGTGGCCGGAGTGGAGTTCCCCTGCTCCAGGCAGCCACAGAAGTACTTGCTAGAGTTTAGCGCACCCCCACCGGTGGCAGCGGATGAGTCCCCCACTCTGGGAGGGCCTAGAACTGCTTGCTAGAGCCGCGCACCCCACGGGCGTTAGAGAAGAACCCCGCCCCAGGGCTCAGGACTGGTCCAGAACTGGTTGCTAGAGCCGCAAGCCTCCCGCGGGCGGCAGGTGGCCGGAGTGGAGTTCTCCTGCTCCAGGAAGCCACAGAAGTACTTGCTAGAGCCTAGCGCACCCCCGCAGGTGGCTGTGGATGAGTCCCCCACTCTGGGAGGGCCCAGAACTGGTTGCTAGAGCCGTATGCTCCATGGGCGGCAGAATAGATCCCTGCTCCAGGGCTCTGGACAGGCGCAAAACTGCTTGCTAAAGCTGCACACCTCCTGCTGGTGGCAGGTGGCAGCAGAGGACTTCCACTGCTCTGGGCAGGCACAAAATCACTTGCTAGAGCCCCGCACACCCCTACAAGTGGCAGCGGACCAGTCCCCCACCCTGGAGGGCCCAGAATTGCTTGCTAGAGCCTCACACACCACACGGGCAGTGGCAGAGGAGTCCCCCACTCTGGGAGGACCCAAAACTGCTTGCTAGAGTCGTGTACCCCACAGGCAGCTGAGGAGATCTCCGCTCCAGGGCTCTAGGTGGGCCCAGAACTGCTTACTAGTGCTATGGGTGTCCTATGGGCAGTGGCGGAGGAGTCCTCATTCCAGGCAGACCCCAAACAGCCTTCTAGAGACACGCACACCCCACAGGGGCCAGCGGAGGAGTTCCTTGCTCCAAGCACCTGTGCTGGGTGGGCCCAGAATTGCTTGCTAGAGCCATGCGCGCCCTGCAGGAGGCGGTGGAGGAGTCTAGCGCTCTGGGTGGGCCAAGAACTGTTTATTAGAGCCACGTATGTCCCACAGATGGAGGAAGAGGAGTTCCCCACTCCGGCTCCCAGGCTGGGAGGGAATAGATCGGCTTGCTAGTGCCGCACACGTCTAACAGGCCATGGTGAAGGAGTCCTCCACTCCCCCCACCTAATCTGGTGGGGCCAAAATAAGACTGATCTGATTGCTTGCGTACCCTACACTACCGCTGCCATTCCCCCACCCCCCGACTGCTCCAGGGTGCTGAACTAGGACTGATCGGGCTACTGCCGGTCTCCTGTCCACTGGTTGCCCCAGAAGGCTGAACAAGGTCTAATCCGGCCATGCATACTCCCATGTAGCTGCTGC
>NW_003852456.1:6992220-7096013 GCF_000181295.1 Otolemur garnettii
AAAAAAAAAATTAATAAAAATAAAAAATAAAAAAAAGATTGTTCTGTTCTTCCATTTCCAAAACTACAGTTTTATACATAAAATTTCAAAGCAAAGACCTCAGCAGCATACCTCAGTGGCCTATTACAACATTCCAATTCAAAAGTTAATTTCTTAAAATAATCTAGCTAAATTACTCAAGATGGGCATCTTCAGGGTGGAAGCTAAGTTTACAAAACAGTAAGAATGGGAGACAGGGGGTGAAGGTTGGGCAGGACCTGAACTGACCAGACCAGCTGTGTCATGTCTGCCCAGCCTGCCTGACTTGATCTTATTCTCACTATGTGTGCTTTCAATCCCCATTCCTATTACTACACTTCATGTCTATGAAATTGATTTTAAATGGAAATAATTACTATGATTTATTGCCCTTGTCCAGGGTGGAACTTATGGGGGCAAGGGATAGGTTTAAAGTTACACTGGGAACAATATGCAGCACAGTTATCAAAAGACAACAAGGGGCACAATAAACACAGCAATAAACAAAGATGTCTAAGAAGAATATACTTCCCATCGCAACAACTGAAGCCTTTGACCCTCGTCTCCACACCGTCCCTCAGTCTACTGGTCTAGCTTGAGTTCACTGGCTTTTCTCGGTAGAGGGGTGGGGTGGGATGATGTAATCCAGACAACTTGACCATTGTGGGGGTTGGAAATAGGATGTCCCACAGGCCAGTTTACTTTTCCTGGAGTTCCTCAGGTCTCTCCCTCCCAGTCCTGAGGATAACCTGGTCACCAGCTGGAATGTATGTATATCGGTTTCAGGAAGCAGAGCAAGGAGCCTCTTTTTAAGCAATTCAGAGTATGGCATAGTGCAGCTCAGGAAGTGGCCAGGCTTGCCATAATAGAGACCAAGTCATCTGCTGGAGGCCTTGAGAACGTCAGGACTACGTTGAGTAGAAGGTTCAAGGCCAGTTGAGTAAGTTCCTTGGTCTGGGTGGGTCCATTACTAGAATGCAGAATCTGGAAGATATTTTTAAAAACTACTCTAGAGAGACTGGGTGTGGTGGCTCACAACTGTAATCCCAGCATTTGGGAGGCCAAGGCAGATGGATTGCCTGAGCTCACAGGTTTGAGACTAGCCTAAGCCACAGTGAGAGCTCATCTCTAAAAATGGCCAGGCATTGTGGTGGGCACCTGTAGTCCCAACTACTTGGGAGGCTGAGACAAGAGAACCACTTAGCCCAAGTGTTTGAGGTTGCTGTGAGTTATGATGCCATGGCACTATTTTACCCAGGGTGATAAAAGTGAGACTCTCTAAAAAAAAAAAAAAAACTCCAGGATAAAGAAGTAAATAGAGGCTCAATCTGACATCTTTACACTGACAGGGACAAAGTCAGGGTTGTGTCTAGAGTAACCAGGGTGTCTAGGTGACCATTTATCAGTCACCTACAAATATCCACAAGTTCTGGGTTTCAAAGATAAGGTTTTCATGATGAGTACATCAGTATTCTTATTTACAGCCTTAGCACAGTTCTTAATACATAGTTTTAAGAGTCCCTGTAGAACTGATCTGAAGTTCTGGGCAAATCAAGCGAATATTCTTGAAAATCAGTAGGGTGTGGAGCCACTTAGGAGGCCATATTGCAGCCATACCACTTACTGGGAAATGTTTTATTCAGGTTCTAATTTCTCTTGAGGCATCTACATGGACACAGCAGACAGTGTTTAATACTTCATAAATTCCTTCCAGTGTAGTTTACAGGAAATTCAGCACTGCCTGATTATTTAGGAAACAGAAATGTGTCATTCTATGAGCTGGCATTGCAGACAAGGCTGGAATCTAATACAGATGGGGTGTAGTTTTTTATTTTTAAACCATATTTCTCTCTCCCTAATTTCTCATTTTATTAAAGACTAGCCATAGCAGGATCAATTTATTTGCCAAAATAATCTCTACTCTCAGTATACTTGGTCTGATTTGCATAAAGCACAGTAAGAATAATTATTAGCCATCTAGGCATTTCTTTCTTTTAAAAGTGGCTTTGTTGGAAGCTTTTATAAGGAATCTCAGGTTAGACTTGAAAACCTCTCGAGTCAAGCCAAGGTTTCATCTGCGTTATTAGATGCCTGCATGTATTGGGAAAATTCCTCTTTTTTTCAAGACCCCAAAGCAACTTGGAGTTTCTGGACCTGTCAGAAAGTGGCATTCTTTACTCACTACAGATCAAGAATTGTTATTGATGAGGTTCTGGCCAGTTTTTCCAATGGGTTTTTTTTATTGGTTTTATAAAGTCAAATTTAATTCCTTAACACAGTCTGGATACTTCTAAAAATGTCACTCCAGTCAAAACCTTGGGAAAATAACCAGTGTCTTTTATTCTGTCCTATAGAACAACAACAACAACAATAGATTCTCAATATAGCAAATAACTATATTGTTAGAAATTAGGAATACTTACAAATGATTTTTAAATTCCGGAGAAATCAAGGAAATTGAAAAATAAATACTTTAAATTTTGCTTGCAAATATAAACATGGATGGAAAAGGATTTTCTTGATTTTTGGAAAATGGAACACAGAAACAATCAGCAATATTTCAAACAAAAAGCCATAAAAACCAACTAAATTTCATGTAACTGATTTCTGTTCTATTTGAAATTAGGTTAGCAATACTCATAGACAAGGTAGCTTTCTAATTAAAGTCCTAGAAGTTTGTTTTCAGGAATTTAAAATGGAATTTAATTTCTAAATTTGTCAGAAACTTATATTCAAGAGAACCTGTTTGTTAGCCTTTCTGCTACTTTCTTTGAAGGACAAACTTTGGAATTAGCCAGTAAAAAAACATTTTCTGAGATGAATCAAAAATTATTGCTGATAATATACACCAAGACAATTTTCTATAATATGAGAACTATATATGTATATAGTTATATATATATATTATAGTTATATATATAGTTATATACACACACACACATATATATATATACACACACACACATATATATATATACACACAGAGAGAGAGACATAATTAACAGAAAATTAAACATCATTTTATATTTGACATTGTTTCTTATAAACTTTTAACATACTCAATAAGCCTGATGTGTCTTTTTTAGATTTTCAGCAGTTTTAATATTTAAAAATCCAATTTGAGGGAAAAAAAGACCAATTTTAGAATTATTTTGGAATGTTTGTCAAACATCAAAGCCTTAAAACATTTGTTCAAATAAGATCACAAGCAAAAAGATTCTAAAGGCAATACATAGCCAACTGTATCGCAAGCAAATTTCTTTACAAATTTCCTTATGTCTATCCAACCAAAATTTTGTTTTGGTTATTTACATAAGAGCCTTATACAATTTTATTTTCCTTTCTGTTTATTCTTTCTTATCCCCCACCCCCCAGCCCAAAACATTTTGTACAAAATAGGATCACTGTTTACTATAAAGGTAATCATTTGCTTGAGCAAGCTGATAGTTACAGGATTTAAAAGGCAAAAATCTTTTTGATGATTTGAGAGATAATATTCAGTCGTTCAAACAACCTAAACTGCTAAAGTATACCATACAAATAACACATATATTTTATGGAACATAACATGACTTTAAGGTTTTAAGTTACTGGAAAGTGTTCTAAAACCACAATATAGGTACCATCCCTGATATCTTTTCTGGTCCTCCTAAGTCTCACATGGCCATATGGTATCAAAGATGGCTGCAAAGGACAGAACTTACCTGTGTCTTTAATTCATTTACCAGGTACAGGGTTCAAGGCAGAAAGCAGGAAAACTGGGGGTTCAGTTTCTCCCAAAATTGTCAGGGGGCAAATTTTCAGCAGGGAAGGGGCCATGTGGGCTAGACTGTGCCTTGTAGCTTCTGTCCTACAGAAGGGCAAGGGAAACATGTCCATAGGCCTCACCACAGCCACCTATCTGACCTCAGAAGTCAGAGGCTCAAAATCAAGAACATAAGCTCATAGTCAAATACAGCAAAATTTAGAAATATTACAGAGGTAGTAGTTCTATAATCTTTAAATATCTGAACTTTAATAACAGGTTTAAGACTAATTTTATTTATCAAAGAATACCAAAGTCACCTGAACAAAAAGCACTTGAGTTCTTTTCTGTTTTCCTGATAAAATACTTGATGTAAGCACTTACTTTTTCTTTTTCTAAGCCAATTAATTAGAAGTTTTTTGCATATTTTGATAGTGAAATGTCATAGGCATATGACATATACAGACTCACAAGCAGATAGGCATACAGACAGAAGCAGAATTTATATTTCTGTCTTTTAAACATAATTTTTATCAGACTATTATTTTTTAATCACCTAATTTAATTATCTTAGCAATTTACCTAATTTTAGTTATCATTTTAAGTTATTTTTCTGTTAACAAGTTTTACACCCTGTAAATTAGATATGTAAATGTAGTTTTAATTACCACTTTTAAACTCATAAATCCTACCAAGAAAAAGAACAAACATAAGTTTTTTAACCAGACTTGTTATTTTAAACTATGTAACATCATTATAATAATTCAAGGACCCATTCAAAGGCCACTTTTCTCTGGAGTCAAGATGATAGAAACATTAGCCTGGCCATGTTACAGTAAAATTTCACTGCTTTTTAGTTCTTGGTGGGTACCCATACTGAGACCAATCAGACAGAATATGACCCATAGGCTGTCATTTGGAACTTGAGGCCTGTGCTCCCATAATATACAGGAGATACAGAAACACCAGATTTCTGTAGAACAAAATCAGAACTGATGAACTCTAAAGTTCTCAGCACACAACCATGAAGCTTGAGCTGCCATAATACCAACCAGATACAGAAATACAAGATATCTCCAGAACAAAAATGGGAACAGACAGAGAGCTAAAGTTCTCAGCACATAACCAGAATAAAGCAGGTGGACATAGTGATTGGCAACTATGCTTGAGTGCAGAGCCCCAAGATTCTCAGGAGAAATCTCCTGGCAGCAGTTGCTAGGAGCCTTGGAGCACTGCACCCCAAAGCCCTAGACTGCCTGTCCAGGCGCCTCTAGGCTTCCCCAGCAGCACTTACACAACACTTATCAGAGCAGTCTAGGAGTTCCTTTGTGCTGCCCCGAAATGTTACCAGAAGAATAGGGTCCAGCTGCCAGTCATGGTCAGCCAATATGCAGAGATGGAGATAGGTCCACAAATCTTTATTTGTCAGAAGGCCAGGATTCTGGAGAACAATGAGAATAGCCCCTCCAAGACTGTTGTGTTCTTCCATTTCCAAAATCACCATTTTATATACAAAAGCAAAGACCACATTAACCTTTAGTTTCAATAATAATCAGTCTAACTCAGTGGCCTATTTCAACATTCCAATTCAAAACTTAATCTCCTAGGTCAATCCACCTAAACCACTCAAGATAGGCATCTTTAGCATGGGAGCTAAATTTACAAAACAGTAAGAATGGGAGTCAGGGGGTGAAGTTCAGGCAGGACCCAAACTGACCAGACCAGCTGTCACATCTGCCCAGCCTGCCTGACTTGATCTTATTCTCACTATGTGTGCTTTCAAAGGCATACAACTTTAGTTAACAGCAGGGTGGGATGCCTCACACCTATAATCTCAGCACCCTGGGAGGCGAAGGCAGGTGGATTGCTTGAGCTCAGGCATTCAAGACCAGCCCAAGCAAGAGCAAGACCCTGTTTCTACTAAAAATAGAAAAACTAGCTGGGTGTGGTAGTGGGCATCTGTAGTCTCAGCTACTCAGGAGGCTGAGGCAAGAAGATCACTTGAGCCTAGGAATTTGAGGTTGCTTTGAGCTATGATGATGCCACAGTGCTATACCCAGGGCAACAGAATGACATTCTGTCTCAAGAAAACAAAGAAAAAAACAAGAAAAACTCATACATGACATGACAACATACATAAATATTTATCTACTGGGGACACGAATCAAATTGAATAAAGCACAATTTATTTTTATTGTCTTCATGGCTTGAATAGCTCTTGGGTGGTTCTGTGAACTTTTCATTCTTAAATTAGGAAAATAATATTGACATTCAGTAATCTTCATAAAATAATTGAAAGTCTAACAGGACATATGGGTATTTCAGTATGTGGTTTCCAGTTATTAAGTCCAGCTTTTCCTTTTTTCTTTTTAACTACAGAGACAGACCTGGCCATGTCTGCCAGTAATAATCACAGTGACAATATTCCATTACCAAATCCCTGTACTTTTCCCTAGGTGACTTATTTTTTCACTGAATTACAGTTAAATTCTGTTTCTGTAGCTTACATTGCAGCTAGCATGCAGATTGTTTATTTTCCACAAGACTAACCTTGGAACAACTCCTGGTCATAATGTTCTGGAAGTCTATTTAGGGATAGAAAGAAGGTTGAGAAAACAATCAGTAAGTAGGTTAGGCCCACAAGATGAAGCAATAAAAATTAGAATTAATTCTCTTTTATTTCCTAAAAGAAACAGTGATGGAAATCAAAATGTGTTTCCTTCCAAGATAATTTGACTTAACAAAGATGATCACTGACTTAACAACAAATGCTGCTGCCTCAGGCATGGAAAGATCCTGACCAGTAAAGGGAAATAAATCCTTGTCCCACAATTTGCCATTTCAAAGAGTTTAAGCAAAACATTTAGCCATGAGCAACAGATTCCTAACCTACTTATTTTGGGAGTGGGAGGTGGGAGGGCAAATGTTTGTTCTTTTTTCTACTAGTTTTAAAATTATCAGTGGTATACTGGCTGTGAAACGATTTTTTTTCAAAAAATTACAAGCCATTGAAAAAGTAATACCTATTCAAGATAGAGGAGGGTAAAGGAGGGGGGAAGATGGGTGAGCTCCCACTTAATGGGCACAATGTAAGGGTACATGGCACACCTCCTATGACTAGGACACAACTACCACAGGGACCCCAACTAAAAAATCAAAACATTGTAACCTCGAATTAAAATCTGAAATTAAAAAAATAAAAATAAATGGAATATCAAAAAGTAAAAGCAAAATATTTAAGGGTAAAACAAAGTACTTGTTAAGATGCATGAAACAAAGTCTGGAATGGTTATGTGTCAGGGTCCTGCCCTGAGAATAGTGTCCGCTGAGACCTGTGGAAACTGGCAGCAGTCAACTGAAGAAATACAGAGTTAGAAGTGATGGTAAAGAAAGACAAGAGACATAGACTAGAATTAAAAGTGGGAGCTCAGGGGTCCATTGCCTGTCATGGGATTCCAGCAATGGCCCAGAGTGTTTGCTCCACTCTGATTTTATTGAAGTCTATTTTCCCAGAGGGTAAGATGAGGAAGGGAACAAAGACATCAGCAGTTTCTCAGATTGATCATTTCAGCTCCTTATTATTATAATCTGAAATCTGAGCTTTGTAATGGGAGAACCTCCTGCTTGAGGTCACACACACAGATTTCTAGGAAGGTGTTAAGCTCCACTAATTCTCTGTGGAGTAAACCACCACCAGGGTTCATCTCCTCTGAGGGATCAGTGGGAGAGAGGCATTTTCCTCCCATCACCACCAAAGAGGATCTTCCTCTGCGATAAGGGATATGAGTTCTTCTGCCCATATCTCAGAGCTCAAGCTATGCCCTTGGTCTCTGCCCCAGACAAATGCAAATCTCCACAATGGGTATCTGCTCTGCCTGTTTAATGGACAGAAAACACTAGAATATATCTTTTCTAGGACTTACCATATCTCTTCTATGGCCATTATGGATCCAGCAGGGTGTTTGTAAACTGTATCCCCAACAGGCTAGAATTTCAGAAAAGGCAAGAAGCTTGCTAGCAATGGCTAGCTTAAATGTAAACTAATTGACTTTTCTTTGTTATGATTCACTCAGCTTACTTTTTAGTTTTCCTCTTTTTCTGGGGGTGCTTTCCTTTGCCATAATGGAGTCTTTTGTCCCCGTTCTTCCAGCAGTTATGAGGACATAAATTCACTGAAAATTGGTAGATGTGAAAAGGAAAAAGACTTCTTTATGTTTTCCTATAACAGAAACTGGTCTTATGCTTCACAATTAGATAAGGATCAAGAAAATTCTACTTTGCTGCAAAATTCCTCTGTAGTCTTAATACTCACCATATCCTTGGTAGGATAATAATGCATCTGTGCCAGTCAGGTCACATCTTATTTTTTTTTATGCCTATTGGTTTCCACATTCATACACTCTTCTATTCTTGCCTTTAGAAAAACTATTCTCCTCCCTTGAGAAATCGGTTTTTCTCAGGCCTTATTTCCTTTAAGTTAGAGTGCCCTAAAGGAAACATAATTAATTCTATATATTTGGTGAAAAACATACTTAATCCAGGGAATTAGGCGATTACAAATCACTGGATTGTATAATCTCCTTTCTCAATGATAGGGAATCAAGTGGCCACAGCTAGGTTTCTGCATTCTGAAAGTCTTCTCTCTAACAGAGAAGGCAAAAACCTTCTCACCTCTACTCACATCTCACCCTTTCCTCTGTGTTGTCTGAGATGCTGGTGCAGCCCTGTAATTCAGAGACCCTCCTGCTTCTCAGTTCCCATCTCTCCAAAAAATTAGAAAATGCTCATTCTCTTACACATCCCCTGTTGCGTTAAGTGTTTCCACTGGAAATACATCACTTGCAGAATCATAGCTGTAAGAGACAGTATTCATCTGTATCTCTCCAGCCTCTGCCATTCATACATGGACACAAAACAAAGTGAAAATAGAAATTGATTGCCAATTGTCATCACATACCATAAACCACGTTTGGGGTCACTCACTCTACAAACAGGTCCTTATACTCCAAGTGGCAGAAAATAATGTGCTTGTCATAAAAACAATAAAAAAATCCTAAGAATTGTGAAATTTTCTCTCCTTCCCAAAAAGGAATTTTTGACACCAGTTATTCTCTTCTCTGGGAGATGTTTCTTTCTCCTCTAGTTTAGTCATGATACTACTTAGGATTAAATATCAAGCAATTGAATATAAAGTTGATAGCAAAAAAACCAACCAAACAAACAAAACAACAACAACAACAACCCCAAACCCACGTAACTTAAAGTAGTGGTCAAAGAGGACACTTCAAAGTGATGGGATGAGACACAGGCACACCCATGGCAGAGAAAATGAGGAAGAAAGGGTATAAGGTATGCCAGAAGGTCCCCACAAAGACTCTGATGCAAGTGTATGGAGTGTTGCTAAAAGCTGGCTGTAAATTAGCAAGACAGTTTAGAATCCCCGTCAACCAGAGACACCAGCAGAATTTATCCCTACCCACAGGTTCTGCTTCACAGATCTCCCTGGAATCTGTGACTCTAAGATATGTATGATGGTATATACAAGTTACATTGATTTCATCATTATTATCAAGGGAGTTTTAGCCTTGATAACATTCATATTATTTTATGGACACTGCTGCTTGAAATACAGATTGAACAATTTATTATCCATTTTGTTTCTAAGAACAATTAATTTGCACTCTGTGCCAAATATATAATTAAGAAATGCTGTGTAAATCCAAGTACAAATTTAAGAGATTCATTGTTTGCTGATCGGTGGAGTCTAACTCTGCAAATTATGTTCCATTCTAGGCATTGCAAAACCAACAAGCTTAAGCGTGAAAAACCCAACCTATATGAATAAATATAAAGCAAGTAGACCATATCAGGCTTAATTACATTCTGTTTTACCTTTTGAATGAAGTTATAAGGGAAAAAAAGTGTTATTTTAGTTATTTATTTGCCTTGAAATATTGAACCAGCATCAAACATCTTTGGGTAGTCAAATTTATCAAGGGCCCTATATGAAAATGAGAATTAAGATAACTAACTTACTGAGTTCAATATGCAATTAACCTCAGAAGTATTAGTCAGCCTTTGAATCTTCATGAGATTATATTCCAAAACATTTTAATTCACTATTTTATGTTTAATACATCTTTTGATTTAAATTAGAGTTAAAAATTTAGCCTTTGTATCTTTATATGTTCTAGAACTGTATTTGATATTACTGATGAAAATGAAGAATATTAATTCATAAATGGCTTAAAAGATCAAAAAGTACAAAACTCTGAGTTTGGTTGTACAACATATGGCCCGACTAAGATAGAAATATCATATTCAAAGGGGAAGATTCCAAATGATACCAATTATAAGATGAAAGTGTAAAACACAAGCTCACAGAGTGCTTCACATGTCCTCTCCACGATGACAGGCTCTCATAAATTTTGTTCACCATGGCGTCTCCAAGCATTTGTGTGAAAGTTCCTCAATAATTATTTTCTAATGAAATGGATGAAGAAAATTAAATATTTATAGGCACATTAAAAAAAAAAGTCTGCTTTGTGAGATATATTCTATTTCTTCATGGAGAGGAAAGAATAAATATAAAATAACACAATCACATATTGTAAATCTGTCATGTTGCTTTGTAAATTTTTTCATCTCATGTTCATATCTCCTCTGTATGGAAGATGTTCTTTACTCAAAAGTGAGGCAGACAATCTTGAAACAGTGTGACCAAGATTGCACAGCTAAAAAATGACTGAGCTTCATAGATTTGCCCACAGACTTTGTGCTCTTCACGTACAAACCTTGAACCATGGCTAGAATCTCGGAACTAGTGAGCAATAAGGGTCATCATTCTGGTCAGTCTAGCCTTCCAAATATTCAACTATCATTGAATTAAGTATACGACTACCTATTAATAGGAAAATTTACTTAAGCTTTAATCACATGCATTTAGTTTTATTAATAGTGTGCTAACCTTGAGGATTTACTTGCTGAGACTACAGTCTCTGTGGAGAGTTCTCATGTTCTTTTTTTTTAATCTCAGGATAATTTGAGGGGACAAAATTAGATTATGATGTTGTATTTGTTAGGTAGAGTTCCTGCTGTAGTGTAGTTGTGTCCTTCTTTCGAGTTCTCATAGCACCCAACAGTCTCCTGAGATGTGAAAAGCTTGGATACTCCAACCAAACCCATTCAATTAATTCCCAGTAAAAACTTCTGATGTGAGTTTCTTCTCATGTCTGTACTGAAAAAGAGGAAAAATAAAAGCAACTTACTGCCAAAACTGAATAGTCACCCCTCACTCATTCTTTCTCTCTTTCCCACCTGACTTCTTTACTCAGGAGGAAAAAAGCCTCCCAGGAAGAAGAAAATGGTCAAAAGAAGAACTTTTTCAAGCATTTCCCCTCTTCACATTCTTTCAATCCTTTTCTGAAACTAGCCAGTCTGTAATACAGAGAAGATAGGCCATTCTTCTCATAGCCAGTAGAATGAACCATTCTTTAGTCACTCTTTCTTCTTCTATGGCATTCTTGATCAGAGACTGAGCAACTGACTGAAAATGTGGGAAGACATATGTCACACATTCTTCCTGACATGGTCTCTGTTTATGATCCTTGAAAACTAAGAGCAGTGGCCAGGCATGGTAGCTCATGCCTGTAATCCCAGCACTCTGGGAACCTGAGGCAGGAGGATTGGATTGCTTGGGCCAAGGAGTTTGAGACTAGCCTGAGCAGGAATGAGACCTCATCTCTGCTAAAAATAGAAACGTTAGCCAAATGTTGTGCCAGACACCCATAGTCCCAGCTACTGAGGAGAAGCAGGAGGATCGCTGGAGTTCAGGAATTTGAGGTTGCTGTGAGCTACAATAACACCATGGCACTCTACCCAGGGCCGCAGAGTGAGACTCTGTCTCAAAAGAAAAAAAAAGAAAAGAAAGAAAATTCGGAGCAGTCTGTGCTGACACTGCTTCATCTCATCTTAGTAATAATCCCAGGTGGCAAATGCAGGATGAGAACGTAATTTTATTTTGACCTTGAACATATACATTTGAGATACTCTCATTTTGAAAAATAATGTTGGATGTTTCATTTCGTTAAAAAAAAAAGACCAGAATAATGAAAAATCAAAGTGTCCTATTCATGAGAAACTTTAGAGATAATTGATGACTTTAACTATAATTTCATTACAGGAAGAGTATAGGCTCTTTCTGTTAAAAAATATTATATATATGTATGTATACATTTTATGCACATACGTGTGTATACACATTTGAATATATAGATTTAATTTAAAACTAAAAGGTGCTATTACAAAGGGTAGTTCTCCAATGAAAATTGAATAGACAAGAGGTTATGATTTTCAAGTAGAATTTTAAACTCACAAATCATTTGTTAGTTTAGACTAATATATATTTATATGTATAAAGGGAAATTATAAATATTATACTGCATTATTACAGTCTGAAATTTAAAAGTTTAAATAAATCCTAAGCATACCTTAATATATCTGAAGATCTTTGAAAAGGTATACTTGACTTTTACTCTGTAACTTTTGAGTGTCATTCAGTAATTATGTGCTACTGAGATTTGTAATGTATTTATGCTTTCCTTTATGGATCTTTTATGCAGGATATTGTCGTGGAATAAATATATTTTAGTTTTATGTTACTTTGAAAATGTATCATACTGATGAATCAAACTGCACTTCACATACATATATGCCTATTTCTTTTACTCATTCAATGGGTTTCTCACATTGGGTTATTAACATCTTTGATGTATTTGATATTGCAATTTACCCAAAAGAGCTTGTGCCAAACAAAATTTAGACTAATGTTGAGGAGTAATATGGTCTAATAGAAACAAACAATGTAACTTATGAAATGTTTTGAAAGGAAATTAGAATGTATCATTATTGAAACTACAAACTCACATTTTTATAAGAAAAGTGATTTAAAATGCTTATAGAATACAGATACATTAATAGCAAACCTAGTTATTAATAATTTTCATTAGGCTGTATAACATTAAGAGATTTGAGTAATTCACTACAAAATAGGTGGAAAATTAAACCTTAATAAAAAATATAGGAAGTTTTGTTTAATATAGTTATCTATATTAAAACTGAAAAGTAATCTAAAACTGAAAAGTAAAATATTTGCTTATACTGAAATAATTCTCATTAAAAATATTTAGTTTTGCTACAAATAATTTAGAAGCTGTAACTGTGATTACTTTTTAAAATGTGAAGTATAAAGATGTAAAAGTAGTAACATAATGTGTTACTTTCAAGGCAAAATAAATATTATTCATAAGTAAGAATTTGTGGAATAATATAATGACAACAATATAATTAGGTGTCTTAAAAGTTGTAAGGGTGAATTTTTTATAAAGCATGTTAATGGCTTGTCATTAATTACCACCCTGGGTTAAAGCCTAGAGTTGAATATCACATAATAAAAAGTGTTCTTTGGAAAATAATATGACATTGAAACACTAGATAAGTCTGAAGAGCAAACCTTGGGAAATGATCTAATGGCAGCAATTACACACGTAAAACAGGGTAAAAGTTCAACCATATAAATACTGATGGCAATTATCTAGGAATTAAATACATGGTTAAAACTGCAAGTGCCATGTGAGAAGCAAATACTTGAGAAGAAATATCTTTTGGAAACACAATGAAAGACAATCTCACAAATTGGAACAATATCATAAATGCATCTCCTGGCAGGGCGGGGTGGCTCACCGCTATAATCCCGGCACTCTGGGAGGCCCAGGGGCATAGATGCCTGAGCTCAGGTGTTGGAGACCACCCTCAGCTAGAGTGAGACTCCGTGTTTAAAACTAGCTGGGCTTGGTGACAGATGCCATAAGTCCCAGTTACTTAGGAGGCTGAAGCAAGAGGATCGCTTGTGCCCAAGAGTTTGAGGTTGCTGTGAGCTATGAAAGCATAGCACTCTACCCAGAACAACAAAGTGAGATGCTGTTTCCAATAAAACAAACAAACAAACAAACAAACACATAAATAAAAATGAATGCAATGCTTACATAAGACTTTTATAAAATATTTATTGGGCATTTATTGTAAGCCAAGCAAGTCAGAAGAAGCAGGGCCTCAAAGTGCCCCAGGTGCTTTTTGCCTTTAGCAAAAAGGCTCCAGTGAACTTTCATCCCATCAGCTTCCTCCCCTCAGAACTCTCACCAGGACCTTCCTGAGCCGGGCTGACCGGACCACACACCAGCCTGTTACTCAGTATTGTTAATTTTCCCTTCCAGCTGCAAAGCAAACTAAAACTCAACCCATCCACCCTCACCCCACAGGGCAGGTCTCTCCCCAGGCCAGCTCTGACATAAGACTTTTGATTGGGTAGTTTAAGAACAGGTTATGCCATTGGCTGGAATGAGCACTGCGGCTCTTCTGTATGGGGAGCCCCTAAGTAATCTGAGGAAATAGAGAACCATAAAACAAAAAATGCAGAGAAGTACAGCTGCTAGAACCAAGGTTTAATTCAGAAACACATATCAATTTTTTTAAAGTGGTAATTTATGAAAAAATTTATATGGACAATCTTATATGAAATATATATGAAGAACATACATAAAGTGCATGTAAAGAACGGTCTTCACATATAGGAGGAAAACTACTCAATGTTACTTATTATGAAAATCTAATATGCTTTGTATATCAGCAATATCATATTTAAAAGATACAGTTGCAAACAAAATGCACCTCAAATTTTATCATGTTATTATTGTTTTCCAAGTTGTGTTAAGGTAATAAAAAGTAATAGAAACACCAGTAGATTTATTTTTATTTTCCTTGTATTAAAAGCAGTTGTATTATTCACATGACTATAATTACTATAAAGATATAAATTTAGTACATATCATTGAATCACTATATTTTAATAGTAATCTTTTCATTTTTATTTTTCATTTATTATTGAAAAATAGAAGAAAATATTTTAGGGGATATATGTTCATAATATTTGAGGGAAATAGTACTTCATATGATGTAAAATATTCTCCTATTACTTTGTCTTGTTTTAATGCCACCTTAATCAATTAAAAAAAAAAAAAAGCTCATGGGGGGGTGGCTTATGCCTGTAATCCCAGCAGTCTGGGAGGTCAAGGCAGGAGGATCTCTTGAGCTCAGGAGTCCAAGACCAGCCTGAGCAAAAGCAACACCCTGTCTCTACTGAAAATAGAAAAACTAGCTGGGCAAGGCAGGTGCCTATAGTGCCTCAGGAGACTGAGGCAGGGGGATCACTTGAGTCCAGGAGTTTGAGGTTGCTGTGAACTGTTAACACCATGACACTCTACCCAGGGCAGAGTGAGATTCTGTCTAATATATATATATACACATATATATCATGCTTTTAAAATAATTGTTTATTTGATGAACATTAATATCTTAGCAAGGGATGATGAAAATAAGCAAAAACAGAAAAAATGTTAAAGATACGTAGTCATGGGGAAATACGCCATGGGGAAAATAGTCATGGGGAAAATACGCCTTCCTTGATAAATTAATGGTGGAGAAAAAACAAGAGATTGGTTCAGGTTCAATGTGTCTTCCTAACATGCACCAATTTTTTTTCTTCCAAATTATCGTAACTTGTAAGTTCTGTACTGAACAATTAAACATCAGTGACAACAAAAGGAGCGGAGTTATTTATGCTAATAAAGAGCTGCAGAAAATGCATTTGACATTTCAAAATGGGATAAAAGGCAGAATTCCTGTGTCATCCTCCCTGAATTTAGGCTTATTTGAGCTTAACGGAAAGTTGACACATAGAAGAGGGAAATGAAAAGGATTTAAGTCTAGGTCCATATTTTTTTGTAAAGGAAAAAGAAAAGAATAAAAGATAAAATGAAGACTTAAATACCATTCTTTGTAATGCACCAGTGATTATTTCCTTAATTGGATAAATAACATCAGGCTGAATCCAGTAGAAGACGATTTTTGACGCAGTGTCAATTTTCAGTGTGCTTTCAGGTCTTAATTATATTCATACTTTTCTATACATTTTGCACAACTGAGATATTTCTGTGCTCTAATATGCTTGTTGCAGAGAGCAATTACATCTGTTGTTTGTCTTTTGTTTTCCTGCAACAATGTTTTTTCAGGTGATATCACACCAGTATGCAATTACCAGTGATTTTCTTTTCCTTTTCCTTTTTTTCTGTTTTCTTTTCTTTTATGGAGACAGAGTCTCCATAGAGTGCCATGGCCTAGCCTAACTCACAGCAACCTCAAACTCCTGGGCTTGAGTGATCCTGTGTCAGCTTCCCAAGTACCTGGGACTACAGGTGCCTACCACACTCCTGGCTAGTTTTTCTATTATGGTATGAGTAAAGATGGTGTCTTGCTCTTTCTGAGGCTGGTCTTGAACTCCTGAGCTCATGCAACTAACCTACCTTGGCCTCCCAGGATGCTGGGATTAAACGCATGAGCCTGGCAAATAGCCATCTTTATTGTCATGTCTATAAGACACAGGGTGCTAAGCAAATTACATAAAACAAATTAATTCTCACAACAGTCCAGTTTCAGATAGACACTAAGAATAAGAGAGACCTATCTATAACTTAACCAAGTTTTCTGTTAGTAAATAGCAGAACCAATAATCAAACATATTTAACTGATGTGATACTCACACAAGTAATTGTGTAATTACAGTGTTTTATTGTGCAATAAAGAAGATGATCATGAAGTTATGGGAACTCCTGAGAAAGGGCCCCTGTGTTGACAGCACAGAATGAACAGTAATGCCCAGTCACCAGGCCTCCCTAAGCTCTATCTCAATGTCTGTCAGAAAACCAGGAGCACCAAAAAAACATGGGGAAATATTGTGACACGCTGTCTTTCAAATCGTTAAGAGAAAATAGCTAAGCCAACAGGGTGTGAAAGGAATTTGGCCTGGGAAGTGTGGCAGAAAACATTCTATGTTGTGCTTGAAAGTGTGCAGAGAGATGGTACATGACATGTGTGAGGCATTATTTTTAAAAAGATCATTCTGACTACAACATAAACACCACAAGAAAGAGTGTAACACAGTGAGCCTGGAATAGCAGAGGCCAGACTGGGCACAGCTTTCTACTTCATTTTTACTCTTAGCTCTAGGAGTGACATAAGTCCATCAAAGGGTGCTAAGTGGATGGTGTATGATTTTAATCACAGCTGTGTGTGGGGTTTTGTTGTTGTTATTGTTTGGTTGTTGTTTGTTTCTTTTGTTTTCAGACAGGGTCTCACTCTGTCACCCTCAGTAGAGTGCTATGGCATCATAGGTCACAGCAACCTCAAACTCTTGGGCTCAAGCGATCCTCCTTCCTCAGTCTCCCAAGTAGCTGGGACTACAGATCCCTCCACCACACCTGGCTAGTTTTTCTATTTTTAGTAGAGACGGAATCTCACTCTTGCTCAGGCTGGTCTCCAATTCCTGAGCTCAGGCAATACACATGCCTCAGAGTGCTGGGATTACAGACGTGAGCCATCATGTCCGGCTCACAACTATGTTTCGAGAACAACTCTCAGGTTGCAATAAATGTGAGGATACAGGAAAGGAAGCTAAGTGTCCAAGTAAGAGAGAAAAGGAGCATGGATGGGGTGGAGATATGGAAGCAGAAAATGTTCTTGGTGTAATTCAGATGCAACAGGTAGGTGCTTCCAGTGTCCTGCCTAAGCCCATTGAGTTTGCCTTGGAGGACGCCTGAACCTATCTGCAAACATGCCGAGAGCACCCTGAGTGTTGTTGCTGCAGAATGTCGTCTCGCCATTAGATTATGCTCTGTCTAATTGTGCAAAGGCACAATGGGCAGGGAGGCCTTCAGTTCACATCCCCAGAGCAATCCACCCAGTTACAAATGGAAGGAGGCTGGGGGATAAATACACATATTCTTTCTCCCATAGGAAGGAGGCACAATTTGGAGGTGTATTAGTATGTAGTCTCTAAGAGATACCTCTGTAGGAGTGAGTCCCAGTTGCTTGCACCATTAACCTTCCTGACAACACTTCTACTTTTTTTCCCTGTAAGGATTTTATTTATTTATTTATTTATTTATTCAATTTCAGATTAATACAAGGGTACAAATGTTTAGGTTACCTTGTTTTCATTTCTGAGTTCAAGTTGGAGGTGAGCCCTTCACCCAGGGGGTGTGCTGAACACCCTCACACTGTGCACATCAGGTGAGATCCTGCCAATCACCCTCCCTCCTCCCCGCTTCCCCTTCACCAGACTGTCCTTGTGTTTCTCTCAGTTGTATATATATTGCTTTCATATTAGTATTGATTACATTAGAAAGTTTTTTTTCCATCCTTGTGATACTTTACTAAGAAGAATGTGTTTCAGCTCCATCAGGTTAATACAAAAGATATAAAGTCTCCGGCTTTTCTTATGGCTGAATAGTATCCATGGTGTACATGAACCACAGTTTGTTAATCCATTCATGGGTTATTAGGCACTTGGGTTGCTTCCACATCTTGGCAATTGTGAATTGAGCTGCAATAAACATAGTGGTGCAAATGTCCTAAATGATAAAATGATTGTTTTTCTTCTGGGTAGACGCCTAGTAATGGGATTGCAGGATCAAATTGAAGGTCCACTAATTTAGTTTCTTTGAGAATTCTTCATATTTCTTTCCACAGAAGTTGTATTAGTTTGCAGTCCCAATAGCAGTGGAAGTGTCCCCTTCTCTCCATATCCATGCCAGCATCTGTAGATTTGGGATTTTGTGCTGTGGACTATGCTCACCAGAGTTAGGTGATATCTCCAAGTGGTTTTGAGTTGTATTTCTCTGATGATTAGGGATAATGACCATTTCTTACGTTTTTGTTGACCATTTGTCTGTCATCTTCAGAGAAACACTTCTACTCTCGTCCATTCTCCTTTTCTGTATTATTTCTTTCTCCTTCCTCCGTCGCTTCCTGGGATTTATTCCCAGATGAAATATCCTTGCATCCTGTGTCTTTATTTAGAGATACTTTTGCTTGGAAACAAGGCAAAGACCATGGAAGTTGGTGGTTTGTTTATTGGATGTGGAAGAGTTGATGATGAGGCCCGTTCTCCACTCTTCAGGACAGGATGAAGGGTGTAACCATTTTCTAAACCAAGATCATCAGAAAAGGACCAAGGTTTTGGAGACAGCTCATGAGATTGATGTTTCAGCATCAAGACAATTGTGGTTTCTTGCACAAATATAGGTCAGAGCTCTATGAATTTATAAATCATTGGTACATATGTGGTGGTAACTTTGTGGAATTGTCTATGTACAGAGCATACAGTAAGATGGAAACGTAGCAGTGAACCCTGTAAAACCCCATGTGTAATTGCCAAGTGAAAGAGAATAAACAATGAGAATTTGGAAAAGAACATTATTAAGAGAAAATGAGTTAGGAGTGTGTGATGTCACAGAAACAAGAAAAGAATCCCTTCTCCCATACTGTGAATCTTTCCATAAACATAAAGTGGGTTTCCAGGGCACATGAAGTACTGTGCATGGGGGCAGTTCACTGATTTCAGCTGTTTTTTTTTTCTTTGTTGTTGTTGTTATTGTTGTTGTTTGTTTGTTTGAGATGGATTCTCACTATGTCACCCTTGGTAGAGTGCTATGGAGTCACAGCTCACAGCAAACTCAAACTCTTGGGCTTAAGTGATTCTCTTGCCTCAGCCTCCAAGGGACTGGGACTACAGGCAAACAACAAAATGACTAGCTATTTTGTGTTGCAGTTGTCGTTATTTTTTAGCTGGCTCATGCTGGGTTCAAAGCTGCCACCCTCGGTGTTTGTGGCTGGTGCCATAACCACTGTGTTATGGGAGCTGAGCCAAGATTTCAGCTTTTCCTTTGTGAGAGTCCCCTGATTTCCCACACGTTAGGAAATGCTCATCTGAAGTGCTATTTGACAGTCCTGTGTAAAACAAGGCCAGCACTGAAACTTCCCTGCATTTTATCCATGCCAATGCATAGTACAATAATACTTTTAGTCTCTGTAAAAAAAGTCTACACAAAGGGAGAGCTCCTTTAAAATACAATCCCTTCTCTTTCTCTGAAAGAAATAATTACAGAGCCATCACCAGCAGGAATGCTTGAACTAGTGAAGAATTCCAGAGGGACTCCAAAACTAAAAATTTTTACTGTTAGTGTATCATTAATCCCACTTCCATTTCTTTCTCCAGAGGATGCATGTTAGGGGAGGGGTTAATGACCCTGACCTCGAACACCTGCAGTTATGTGCCTTTGATCCAGTGATTTTCAGTTGGTGAGGCACACTGTGTACCATGAGAGGATCCTAGATGTGCCATGGAAATTTTTAAACATTACAAATTAAATGATTTTCAAAAGAAGTTCAAAACACAGTAACTATATTCTTTTTTTCTTACTCTCTGTTTTGATCAATATAGTTTAAGTGTGCCACAGAAGTTTAACCAGAGGTTAAGTGAGACAACAAAAGTTGGAAAACACTGGTTTAATCTGTATTACTTGGCCAAGAGAGAGTGTGACTAATAATACCGTGCGTGTATGACTTATTGGCTTGTTGGTCCATCAGTGCTACTTTAGGTTCATAAAATGTTCTATTACTAATATCTAGTAAATACTAAGGAATTTATTCAGAGTCAGTGGTGGCAGACCATCTCATCGTGTCTGAATACTCAGCACTCAAGCAATGATTTCATGACTGGGGTACTGGATCAGATAATTAAAAGAAGAAAAAGCATACTTTTTGCACAAGCTGTGTTTTATATAATATATGGAGTCCCTTGGTAAGTATGGTTTCAACCTTCCTTTGATCTGTTACAACCTTAAAAATGTTTTCCATTGTTGTTGGCTCTTCCATCAGTTGCCGTCCTCAGGGAGTTTATTAACCCACTCTTTACAATCAAGTCTCTTAGCACTGTGTAAGTTGATGTTTCACTTTGATTCTATTGTTTGTTCATTTTTGTTTGTTTGTTTTTATTTGTTTTTTGAGATAGAGTCTCACTCTTTCACCCTGGCTAGAGTGCCTGGCATCATCATAGCTCACAACAAACTCTACTCTTGGGCTTAAGCAATCCTCCTGTCTCCGTCTCCTGAGTAGCTGGGACTATAGGCGCCCACCAGGCCCCACTAGTTTTCCTATTTGTTTTTAGAGACAGGCTCTTGCTCTTGCTCAGACTGGTTTCCAACTCCTGAGCTCAGGTGATCCACCTGCCTTGGCCTCCCAGAGTGCTGGGATTACCAGTATGAGACATCCTGCCTGGCTGCTATTGGTATTTTTAAAAATGGAAGCAATTGACTTGCAAAATCTCTGGGAAACTTCATTTTTCTTCTCATTCTCAATGTCAAACCCCCCTCCAGTGAGATCTGCCTCTTCACAGTCTAATGAATGTTCATTTGGATTTTTAATGCCTCTTTTCCAGATACTTTATTTGAACTTAAAATGCTTTGATTGACCTTTCTGTCTGCCCAGATCCTGCCCAGTCATCAAGTACAGGCTAATCGTCAAGTATTCCAAGGCCTCTTCTCTGACTAGTTGAGCCAACATTTCTAGCAGTGGTCATACATCACGTTGACTATTATATAATACACATCTTTATCTTGCTGATTCTATGTATTCTTTAAATCTTCCAAAAATTGCAAATTCATCGAGAACAGATGTTTCCTGCCTATTAACAACAAAGATAGTTGGACAGTTCATCACATTGATGGTTTCAGTACCATCAGAAAAGATTTGAGTTTAATCCTCAATGTTCATTATATTGAGATTTAAGCCCAATCACTTAAACTCCATTTGTCTAAATTTCCTCATTTGTAGAATGGCAATGGTAATAGTATTTACCCCCTGCAATGGGGTTTTGAGTGCATATTTTGCAGTACATAATAAAATATCTGGAATCTAATCATGGATTTTCAAGTTTGTCTGCTGCTAAAAGTTTTTATAAGTCTTTGTATTTCAGGGTTCTCATCTCCAAAGTGGAAAGGCCAACAGTAGTGTGATTATTGGAATTAAAATACTTGCACAATGCTTAGAACATTTACCTCACATTAAGCAAAGATTCTTGTAAGTTAGCTGTTATTCTTGTTTTTACTCTACTTTAGTCTGTGCAATTCATATAATAAAAAAAGTGGCTTTTCTGTATTTTCAAAAGAATAATTTATAATGAGTGAGAAATTTAGAATGTAAAGTTGATGCCCAATTACTGTAGTATTGATTTTTTTCTTATAAATAAACAAAAGATAGAGAATGGCTTTATTTTAATTATCATTTAACTAAGAGTGCTTAGCAATTTTTATTTGCATCAGCAATTAATTAATTTTGTATGGTACCTCACACTAAGTGTATTTTTCTTCCATAATGTACAGTGTATCTTTAATATAAGCTGTCCTGGCAGCATGAACATTTCATTTTAGTTGAATCAACAAGAAAATCAAGTATAAAAGATACTAGAAACATATAAAAGATAGAAACCAGTATAAAAGATAGGTAAAGAAACATAGACCAGAAATATGACTCAGTTGTATCATGAGAATTGTACCACGAACTTCTGGATTCTGGTTCAGCACACGGGGAAGCTGGAAGTCTCCACTCCACCCTAACAGCCAGGAAGAAACTGAACAGAAACTGGAGAATCATCTTTTTAGATCTATTAGGGAAGTGAGTCCCCAGGGCAGACCTCGGCCCCCTAGACAGCCAACCAAACAGAGAATCACAACTTCCTGGGCCAGAAACCTTTAAACAGAAACCTCTGTGGGAGCCAGTGCTTGGATAGGAAAACCTGACCTGTGACTGATAAATTGCCAGAGGGTCAGTGTGGACAAGTCTCAGAGTCCACCCCTCAACGGCTGTGCTTGCAACAAGTGTGCCATGAGGATCTTAGGTGTTTTAGGAAAATTTTTAAAGATCATTAATTAAATTATTTTTGAAAGAAGTTCAAAGCACAGTAAGTATATTCTTTTTTATTTCTTTTCTTTCTTTCTTTCTTTTTCTTTTCTTTTCTTTTTTTTTTTTTTTTTAACACAGAGTCTCACTCTGTCATCCTGGGTAAAGTGCTGTGACATCACAGTTCATAGTAACCTCAAACTCTTGTGCTTGAGGGAACCTTTTGTCTCAGCATCCTGAGTAGCTGGGACTACAGGCACCCTCCACCACACCTGGCTGGTTTTTCTATTTTTAGTAGAGATGGGGGTCTTGCTGTTGCTTAGGCTGGTCTCAAACTCCTGAGCTCAAGAGATCCTCCCACCTCCACCTTCCAGAATGCTGAGATTACAGGTGTGAGCCACCATGCCTGGTCTTTGCTCTCTCTCTTTTTAAATCAGTGTAATTTAAGAGTGCTGCAAAAGTTTAACTATAGTTTCAAGTGTACCCTGAGATAAAAAATGGTTGAAACTCACTGCTATAGACAGCGGTTCTCAACCTGTGGTCGGTGACCCTTTTGTAGCAATAAAAATACATCACAGCATTAGGAAGGTTGAGAACCACTGCCTGGGGGATCCAATCATCAGGGCTCCTGACAGTTCTGTGAATTTCATCTCGTGGATATCCACTACATTCTTACCTGAATATTAGAGAAAATCTCCTTGTGCTTCTAGCAAGAGAAGGAAAAAATGAACTATTTTGAAATATGCCAAAGCATTCTCCTCTTCTTAACAAAGTCTGGCCTTAGCAGAAACTATTTAACTAACCTGTTACTACTCCCTAACCTGCTGGGAGTACATCTAGCCTAAGTGGCTCGAGAGAAGAGAAATATACAACTTTAGCTGGTCTGGTGAAAAGTCGATGAGGGCTGCCAGTGGGCATACCAATCTCTAGTTGAATAGAGATTCCCGGGGTGGTGGACATCCAAAAGGAGGTATCCAAAGGATGAGGTTGAGATACGGATTTTTTCTCCTCTTTCTTTTTTTAAATTTTAGATTAATATGAGGGTGAGATGTGGATTTAGAAATGATAGATAGATAGATAGATAGATAGATAGATAGATAGAATTGAAGCATTTGTTGTTCCTGGGATAATGTAGATGGAATCCGAAGTATCAGAGGAGAAAAGGCCGAGAATGTCACATCAGAGAAGAAGCAGGGGCAAATGACGTCCCTCCATTGACTGACAGGGAAAGCTAAGAAAGAAAAGCCCCTGAAGAAAATTAAAAATGGTCATCTGGGGAGTTTTGAAAGACATGTAATAGAATGATGTCAATTTGTTATGTTTTTTAACCTTTGTAACAATTACATTGTTCTCGATGACTAAGATCATTAGTCTAATAACTATAATTAGTTATAATTATGCAAAATGGGAATGTAATTTGATGTGTTCTCTGTAACTGCTCTCAGTAGATCTCATTAACGGTGTTTATGAAGGAAGAGGATATCTCCATCTTCAGACCGTCTCTAAGGTCCCGCCAGGTGTAACCCTAAGATGCCATGAACTCGCTGTATTTAGAATCACACTGACTCCTTGACAGGCAAGTGCCTCGCACAGGACTTTGCACAGAACAGGTGCTGAAAAATATCCAAGGGACTTTTTAAAGCCTGACACTCCTGGTATAGATAAGCAGATCAAAGCCCAGGAATGGTGATTCAAAAAGTTCCAAAGCATATCCATTGTCAAACTGAGGACTCCAGAGGAGAACCATTTATTTACCTGATTAGGGGTCTCCATGACTTTGTGTGGTAAAAAGGTCCTTGCAACAGACTTCAGAAACCCAGAAATCCCCCTTGTTTGCCTTGGATTTCTGGGTCTCTGCATCTTCAGCTGTGCAATCAACGAGGTGGGTAAAGGAGTCCTGGAGGTTCCTTCTTGCTTTGGGGATCTCTGAAATTGTGTGTCCCTAATAATAAGCACACTAACTGCCGTTTGTTAGCTACTTACTGTGTGTTCGGCATGATGGAGCCAAATATGTGAATTCTTTGATTCAGGCCTCGCGGTAACCCTGTGAGGTAGGCACTCTCACTGTCCTCCCATTGCTTACAAATGAAGAGGGTCCAGTCCAGACTCAAACTTGAATCAAAGTAATGTGCTTTATTATTGATTAGTATATTTACATGTTTATTTAAAAATATTTTACTGAAGTTAAATTCACATAATATACAACTAACCACTTTAAAGTGAACAATTCAGTTGGGATTAGCATATTTGCAATGTGTGGAACCACTACCTCTTCTAGTTCCAAAACATTTCTGTTTCTCCAAAGTAAAACTTTGTCTCATTAAGCAGTCTACCCACTACTCTTCCTCTTAACCCCAGGAAACAACAAGATATATTGTGTCTCTAGGGATTTAACGATTCTGGAGAATTCCTCCAAGATGTATGGTTTGAAAATAATTGATGATGAGGTGGGTGATGGCCTTAGCTCAAGAGCTCAAGCCTGAGCTTGAGCAAGAGCAAGACCCCGTCACTACCAAAAATAGAAAAGCTAGCTGGATGTGTTAGTGGGCACCTGTAGTCCCAGCTACATGGGAGGCTGAGGCAGGAGGATCACTCAAGCCTAGGAGTTTGAGGAACTCTACCCAGGGTGACAGAGATTGTGTCTATGAATGAATGAATGAATAAAAAAAATTGAATGAATAATGCCAGGTTTGTAGAATTTCTTAAATGGTTAAATACTTTTGATTTGTTGTGCCTATGGACAGAGGCTCTCTAATGTCTACTAAGCAAAGAAAAATTGTCTTCAGGTGGCTTTATTCTGCTTTACTAAAAAGTTCTTGGAATTTTCATTTTATGTTTCCAGGCTCATCATTTATAGGGTTTTCTTCTTTGTCTTTTGAATCTGCTTTCTGCAAGAGGCTCTCAAATTTATTTTCTGCATTACTGATACAGTTTCTACGAAATAAACTCTGCTCTTCTCTGACTCCAATAAAAATGTTAATTTTGTTACCGCACTTTAAGTTTCTAACCATCTAATCTTATTGTCTTTTTATATTGGCACATTTACCCTATGTGGCTTTCTGCTATGATTTCCTGAAAGCCATAGTATTTTGCATCTATCAGATGCTAAACAATTTCCTAAGATATTTTTCATTTTTTGTGTTTGCAAAAGGGTCTAGGAATTCAAAGAAAATGCCTTCTTGCTACAATAATCTAAAGGCAGCAGATAAAAGGGTAGAATGTAGGCTTAGCACTCACTTGCATCATTAGTATAATTACTATCCTTTTTGTTTGAGAAGTAACATTAACTTCTTTATATTCTTATGTAAATTATTCTTAGAAATATTGTTTCAACCCAAACTGATGTAAATATTTACATGATAAAGTGAGCATCTTAAAGACACTTTACCATCAGCCGTGCAGCCTGCGTTTAAAGTTCTATCAGCTCATACAGTAGCTTTCAGTAATAGGTATTATAACACTGTTGCAACCTAATTGTTTTAACTTGTCATAAAGTTATTCTAACAACACAGAGGGTGCCAAAAAAAGAAAGAAGAAAAAACCTGTATTAAAATTGTAATACTCCAGTCATTTTGATTTCTACAATGACAAGAGGTGCTCAAATGTGGCTTGTCCTCATATTCTGTTAGTGGCATATGTTGACTGTGGTAACTTTAATATAGTTTTCCCTTTCTTAAAGTGTGTATACATTTTTTGGCACCCTCTGTATTTATTTATTTTGTATAAAAATAAGCCTGCCAGAAAAAAATGGTCTCAATTATCATAACAAAGATGAACTTGCACTGTATTTTGACTTATGAATTTAACCTATACATGAGTTCTCTTTTCATTTTTGTGTTTATCTCCAGTGCACACCTTATATGGATATTGAAATTCCTGGAACAATCCATCAATTAAATTGATAAGATTAGTTTTATTTTCATGAATAAAAATTTATAACTTTTATAGCAAGAAATTCAGCTAATGCGAATGGAATGGAATTGTCTGGAGTACTGTAAAATATTACAGACAAAAATGAGGCTTCGCCCAGGCGAGGGTGCTCACGCCTGTAATCCTAGCACTCTGGGAGGCAGGGGTGGGTGGATTTCTTGAGCTCAGGAGTTCAAAACCAACCTGAGCAAGACCAAGACCCTGTCTCTACCAAAAATAGAAAAACTACCTGGACATTTTTGAGGCAAGAGGATAGCCTGAGCCCAAGAGTTTGAGGTTGCTGTGAACTATGGTGATGCCACAGCATTCTACTGTGGTGACAGAGTGAGACTATGTCTCAAAAATAAATAAATAAATAAATAAAAATGAGGCTTCATAAAGCTCAAATTATTTTTAGAACACTGAGAGCTGTTTGTTCATCAAATGAATGGACTGGTGAATCTTGCTATAAATGTAGCTCTTCTCACTGTAGTGTATTGTTTAACCTGCACAGGTGTAGTCCAACTGAGAATTTACAATTGTGATGCATACGGTACCAAACACCAAGGAGATAATTCAGTTCAATTAAAGGTCATCCAGATTCACTACTACCAGCAGCTCAAATTAATCAGATAGTTACATAGCCACTGGCTTTTGTTCAACTAGAGTCTTGGGGGCAAAAAATTCTGATACTTCTCTCATAATCTTGACTATTTTATATGCGAGAACAGTTATGCGAGATTTCACTTTCACATATTCACAGGAGCTCCTGGAGAATAGAACTTAAAAAGGGGGGTGAGGGAGGGTGAATTGGTGGTGAAATAGAGACTGCTCTGCCAGTGGCATTTAAAGTAACTGAAAACAGCACACAGGAACAGTAAACACACACAAATCTGCTGAAGGGCTGATCCCACCAGACTTCCGTATCTATAAATGATCAATTTTACACTTGAGTATCAATGGCCAGCAATTAAGTTAATCTAAAATTGATTTTGCTGTTGCTCAGCAATATTTTATGACTATGTTACATAACATTTTACTTAAATAGACATTAAGTAAATATCACTTTTGGTGATTTCAGGTCACTGACCATGTATTTTTGTATATGTCAGCATTGAATAGAGAAAATTGATAGTCTTCTATAACATCTTGATGCCCTGAGCTAGACTTCCACGTGAACTGGCTCTGCCTTAGACCATGGTCAGGCAGAGAGTTTACTCAAGGAAATACATTATATCTAAATCACATATTTAGTAAGGTCCATTGATAATATTAGTGGAGAAATATTTAAATAGAGAGAATAAAGATGTCTCAATCCTCTGTTGATTTGAAAACTTCCAATAAAAAAAATTATTTTTTTAAGTTTTTTTATTATTAAATCATAGCTGTGTACATTAATGCAATTATGGGATACAATGTGCTGTTTTTTTTCATTATTAATTTTTTTTATTAAATCATAACTTTGTACATTGATACATTTATGGGGTTCAGGGTACTGCTTCGATATACAGTGTGAAATGTTTACCTTGAACCAAGTAACATATCCATCACAATTTATACTCATTTCTTAATAGTTTTGAAATGTACCAAATTTAAAGCATGTTTACTCCTCACAAATTCCAAGTCTTTAATAAAGAGAAGCTCAATTATAAGAAAAAAAATGAGAGTGATAGTCTAGAATCAGTTTAACAGGCTTCTTATAACCAACATTTTCCTTGGCAGGTACTATGCAGGAAATAATTACTGAGGAGAAAAGAGCACAAATAACAAAAGAAAAATGGCCTCATCTGAGCCATCAAAGTGGGCCTCGTGCCTTTTACAAAGGACAATCTGTCATTTTTCTCTGTTCTTAATTTATAAGCAAAGAAAATAAATATAAAATGTGAGAAGCTGAATTCCTTTCAAACAACAGAACTTAGGCAGGGATTTGTAGATTTTACTTGTTTATTCCTCTAAAAATGGAAGGTCTAGGCTATTTTATGCAATGGGACACAGATTGAGATAATTTTAAGAACAAAGGTTGTGGTATAATGGTCACATTTCTTTCTGCAAAGAAAAACAATTTCACATGCTCTAGTTAAGTTGCAGGCCAGATCTAAAGACTTCTAACATTCATACATAATTGCCAAAAAAAAAAAAAAATGTTTTGTGAGTCCTAACTTCATGGAGTTTTTGTATTAAAAAGCCTGGACTGGTTAGGCCAATCCAGAAGTCCCAATTGAAAAATATTCAATAAATGTTTCTTACATTAGGGAATTTAGATGTACATGTCTAATACAGATATGAAAAAGTATGCATTTGCTTATTTTTCTTTCATTTATTTGTTTGTCAAGCATTGAGTATTTATTATGTAAAGTCGATTCCTAGTAATAGTATTCTAAAATATTTAATTTGGCATATAGGAAATAAAATTTTCATTACAACTACTATAACTTAATTTTTGGTTATAGTCTAGAAAACAATCTAAAACAATCAGAAATTATTCTTCAGAGATAACCTTATGAGACACATTTTATTTTCAAAAATGCTTTCAGTGGAGGAAATGTTGGAAAGAAATTATTTTACCTTTTTCTATTCTTTTTTTGAATTCCTCTTTTGAAATATTCTTCTTTTGAGTAACTGGATTTTCTTTTATGAATGCAGTAAGTTTTGTAACTTTTTAAATTTTCACTGGTAAAAGGTGTTAAAAACAAAACTATAGAGTGACACTAATTATATTAGTATGATTCATACTTCTGAATATTTTATGTGCTTATCATTGTTTTATTTTTATCTTCTTAAAAGGTATAATTTATATTATCCGATTCACTAATGTATCAATCCACTTTCATTACTGAAGGAGATATATTACCATATGTCATAATTACTAATGGCAAGAATAATAATTATATTTCATGTCCAAGATCAGTGTGTAGCCATGCTGTTAAAAAACTGATGAATTTATTTTTAAAAAGTGGATACATTAAGAAACACTTTATCTATCTTAAGTCAATGGATATTTAACAAGAGCAGATTCCTCTTTATGAGAGATTTACATATAAGAAATAAACAATTTTTTCTCTTTCATTTACTGAAGTCTTGAAGCAGAACAGTCTATTTTTTTGGAGGTTGTCAACAAGAAAAGATAAATTAGTGGGTAGATGAAGACTTCCTAACCCACAATTATACACATAAATGAATGAGAACGAGATGAAGTATTACCAGTCTTAACGTACATTATAAAATTGAGAGAAACAGTAAGTTAGTTGTTTGAGAATCAGTGATGTTAGATTAACTAAATGTACCTTAGAATCGGTGACCATAGAATAAAATGCTAAAGCCACCCCTTACCCTGACAAGTGTGGCTCATTCTTGTCTGACCGTGAAGCAACAGAAAGAGACTTTGGGTCTCTTTGGCACCTGGAGTAAGAGACAACTAATGGTCCATAAAAAGGCCTCAGTCTTCATGTGTACCTGACTTCACAGCTATTTCCAGAATGACACCCACCACATTGAACAAATTATAATAGTACAAAGCACTACAAAAAAAATTTCCTATATACAGATCAGAAATGCTAAAACCAATCTGACATTAAGAAGGCCTCTGTGGTTGGCACCATAGTTCACACCTATAACCCCGGCACTCTGGGAGGTTGCAGTAAGGGAACAGCCTGAGTAAGAATCTCATTTCTACTAAAAATAGAAAAACTAGCTGGACTTGGGGGCAGATGTCTGGAGTCTCAGCTACTCGGGACGCTGAGGCAGGAGGAGCACTTGAGTCTAGGACTTTGATGTCGCTGTGAGGTAGGCTGAGGCCACAGCACTCTGGCAGGAGGAGGAGGAGGAGGAGGAGCAGCTCAGAAAAATATCGTAATCCTGTAGTTTTCTAAGTTTTTGGAGCCAATTTGGTAAAACTGACAATCATTTTCTTTATATTTCTTCATTGCATTTGAAGAACATTCCTCAGGAATAATAGAGGAAAAAAAGGGTGTTTTTTGTAAATGTTGCTCCTTTACAGAGGGCAAAGATCTTTTTACTTCAGAGACACTCTAATGATTACAGCTGATCAATTTTAAATAGTGACTAATAAATAAATGTACATAAACAGAAAAAAATGCACTTCCAGGCTGGTATAGCAGTCCATAGTATAGATGAGGATTTTTCTATTTCTTTTAAGCAATAATGCTCCATTCCCATATTTCTTTTCTTAAACTATCCTAATTTTATCAAATCCTAGGTAAGAATCTGCTTCAGTTTCAATGAAAGTCCTATTAGTAGTCATTCACATCAGAAGTGGACCACCACTGGCAAAGCCAACCTTGATAAACACAGACCTTCCACCAACTAATGCTTCTAGCCTTTAGATTTCCTGAAAGGATGCACTTTTTCACCATCTTACAGTCCAAGGGATGGTTTCCTCCTCTGCTATTGTGTAGGCTTATTGCAGAAATGCACCACCCTTGATGGCACTCTGTGGCCTCGCCCCTCTTCTGTGTGGAGGTTCTAATTTACCTCGGTTTCACCAACAGGTCTCTGTGCTCTGGCTAGAGGAATCTTGAATGAATCCCCAATCTGTGGAAACTCTCAGAATGGACTGTGTTATAGCTCCCAGAGGAAAATTATTTCCTTAGGAAACCATTCTTGCATATCTTTGTGAGGTTTCATTGAGATGGTTGGTATCTACCCAACAATTCAAGATTTATGAATACTTTCAGAATTGTTTTTCTGCATTCTTTTCATCTTTGTGGAATTCCTCTTTACATGTTGTATGTGCCTCTCAAGGGGTTAAAATATGCTCTTCTGGCACATTGACCATTTAAGTTAAAGACCCTTTAAATATGAGCCAGACACAGTGGCTCATACCTGTAGTCCTAGCACTTTGGGAACCCAAAGCAGGAGGATAACTTTAGGCTAGGAGTTTGAGACCAACCTGAGCAACATAGCAAGATGCCACCTCTCTAAAAGAATCTTTTAAAAAATTAGCGAGGCATGGTGGCCCATGTTTGTGGTCCCAGCTACTTGGGAGGATGAGGCAGGAAATTTGAGGTTGATCCCAGAAGTTTGAGGTTGCTGTGAGCTATGATGATGCCATGGCACTGTAGAGTGGGCAAGACAGCAAGACCTTTATCTCAAACACACACACACACACACACACACACACACACACTTGAAAAACAGTAGGTGCAAAATCACTTTCTCCCTCAAGCTATTTCTTGAGAGCAGAGGATAAGGGCAGGTGTGGTGGTTCATACCTATAATCCTAGCACTTTGGGAGGCCAAGGTAGGGGAATTCCTTGAGCTCAGGAGTTGGAGATTAGCCTGAGCAAGACCCCACCTCTACTAAAAATAGAAAAAAAATAGATAAAATTCCTATATGAAAGACATTTTTCCTGTGCTAGAAAGACAACCTCCTTATCCTCAAAGATGAGAAGTCAAGACCAAGAGGATTCCATATGGCACTGTTAAAATAACGTTTATATTTTAAGCCTTTCCACATAATCTGTTTTTGCACAACTTACTGTTCTTTGTCCAATTTAGTACACAAGCAGCTGATTTGTGCTGGTTCTACGGGTCTTCATTTCTTTCCGGAGTCTCTCATGCTGTGTAAAACGGCTTAAATAAATTTATCTGCTTTTCTTCTCTTGATCTGTCTATGCTAATTTAATTCTCAGCCCCAGCTGGGACCCTAAAAGGATGGAGGTGGAATTTTTCCACCCATACACTTCATTTTCTCCAACTCCGCTTTATCTTCAACTCAATGAGGTATCAGGGTTCTCTTTAAGTTTTCCTTTCCAGAAAACAATAAAAACTTTGCCACCACGCAGAAAGCTGGGCTGTGGTAGGCGTCACCGTCTTGTTGGATTCCTGTCGGTGATCACAATAGTACGCATCCTGCTGCTAAATGTCACTAAAGACGGTCTCTTCTTTTATTTTCTAATTTTGTCATCATTTAAAATTGCTATGTATTTTATCCTTTATTGAACAAAGACAAATTCACAGTAACAAGTAATATATATGCATTTTTAGATTTTATCATTTCTCCATAGAAACAAAATAATCACACACAATTATACTTAGTTTCTCAAATAACATTGATTGTAATAAAATTATGTTGATAATGTTAATAATGTAATAAAATTAATGTTTTACCTAATTTAGAGTGCAAAATCAAAATAATAGTTACTGTTTTTTAAACACACACACACGTTCATTACATTTTGGATGGTAAAGATTCATCATCTCTATCATGCTGAGAGCTGATTTTAGACCTGGGTGATCTAAAGAAGAGAACCTAATTCCTATAGGAGCTGGAGCTAATTTAATATACTGTAATTTTTGTGTGTTTGTTTTAGTCAATGGCCTCACTCTTGATTCCTACTATTAGCACCAGAAAGAATATTACCAATCAATAAGTGAAAAATGTGTGATCCATTTGCATGACCTTTAAATACCAAGACTCATTGGCCAGGCGAGGTGGCTCACACCTATAATCCTACCACACTGGGAGGCCAAGGTAGGAGGATTGCTTGAACTCAGGAGTTCAAGAAAAGCCTGAGCAAAAGCGAGACCCTGTCTCTACTAAAAATAGAAAAAACTATCTGGGTGTGGTGGCAGGAGCCTGTAGTCCCAGCTACTCGGGAGGCTGAGGCAGGAGGATGGTTTGAGACCAGGAGTTTGAGGTTGCTGTGAACTATGACACCACAGCACTCTACCCAGGGTGACAGAGTGAGACAATGTCTCAGAAAAAAAGAAAAGAAAAAAGAATAGAATGCATCTAGTTCCTATTCATTAGGTTGTGATTAAATTTCTCTGAATTGCATATTGGTAAGACTCTTAATGACTTATTTTCTAAGGTGATGTATAAGATTGTTTTTAAGAAGATCAGTAGCCAATATAATAAGTTTAAAAATATGTCAACATGATCAATTGCATAAAATATTTGATGCTTCATAAATGTCATTAAAGGTCATAAATGACTGTAGTCGTATTAACAGTGAGATCATGAGGCAGTGAACATTTTCTGGTGGATATTTCCTAGACCAGTTAATTAACTTAACTACAATATCATAGACTTCATCCATTAGTTACATTTGTACTATTGCAGGCATTTTGGGACAGTTTTGTTTCTGAATTTGGGTCTCACAGTACCTACTTACAACTCTTCATACATGTATATGGTTGTCCACTGCCTGAGTCAACATTGCCATTTTCAATTTCTGTTGGTAAGAAAAATGTCAGTTCATTTCCAAATCTATAAATTCCGCTCTGAAAGGCACTACAAAACCTAATGTATTATTTTCCAAAACTCTCAGCGGTTTCCCAACAGAGACTTTCCATTTCTGAAGCCTTGGGGCTTCCTGTTTTCCAGGGATTATCAAGTGTGTGATACCTTTTGATCTAGGAAAACTTTAAGCATTCTGAATGTCATATTTCTTACTAGTCAACTAAATAAATCAAATAAACTAAGTTTGTTCTAAAGATATAGCAATGTGACAAACAAACTTACATGCTTATAGTGTTTCCAACATGAACTCTGCTCCCCACAGCTCAGTGTGTTTGTAAACTCCTTTCAGAGAGAATGCATCCTTTCGTTATTATGTGTTTTATGATTACCGATTGAGAATCTGATAATGCTGATAATGTTTAAAAATTACACATATATGTTTTTAATTCTCTTTACATTGCTTTGACTACTCCTTTCTTTTTGGCCTTTGTTTCATACTTTGAATGTATTTTTCTTATAGCCCTCCAAAATTCTTTGTGTATCTTATGTATCATTTCATTGCAGTATTTTGTGAATTACCATCCCAGCATAGTCACCTAAGAAATGTTTGTTGAGTTCTTGACACAGCAATGTACCTTAGAAAAACTGATGTCTGTACATATACAGAGGGACAGACAGACAGACACACAGAGAGCGAGAGACGTACATAAATTTTTATACAGTATCTTTACATAGCTCTGGACTTTTCTTTCTCCTGAATTAGCTTTTCTCTCTAGGCAATCCCCTCCTATTGTTTTGCCATAGTAACCAGAGAGGACTCCAGGTCACATTACTACCAGCTCAGCAATTCAAACAGACAGGTTGTCATTTCCCCCAAATTTCCCCAGACACCTTAGAACGTACTCTCAGTAGCCTGATTTGGTTTGCTCACTCATGTCTGTGGTGAATCAGGTGAGGTTGGGGGAAGGGAAATAGTCCAGCAGCCCCATCTTCATCACAAGGGCGCCACCAGGGCTACCGGGAGGGTGACAGTGAACTTGGCCCACCTGGGATGACAATCTGGGAAGAGTGGAGAGAACTATCATAATAAAATAGTTGACATTGTATACATGAGTTTTATTAAGAAAAATAAAAAGTAGCAAAAATGTCCTTTGCTTTGACATAAATGCATACAGATCTATACACAGAAAGAGAAAGAGCCAAGAAGGCAGTGTTGAGAGACTTACACACCCAGAGGCAGAGAATAATGAGAAGCACCATTTGCAGGTATTTAACATCATATGCAGGCGTGTGTAGAGTAGGTGGCGCCCATATACAGGTCTCTCCTTGGAAAGGTCTTACTTTATTTTTGTCTGGGCGTGTAAAAACACAAAATAGATTTAAAAGTCTAATTACTGCCTACTTAAGATTAAAAGAAAAAGAAAACCTCTTACAGGATTCCTGGGCTACATACATGTATATTAATAAATGTTACAATCCCCATGTTATTCTAAACTACACAAGTGTTTAGAATACAGTGTTTAGAAGTGTTACAAATCAATTGAAAAATGTGTATAACAAAAACAAACATACACATCCATAGAGGAATTTTAATTTAATTTAAGAAGAATGATGTCTTGGCAACTTAAGAGGCTATTTTTAAGGAGCTAACAAACTAAAATAAGGAAATAAAAAATAATACAAGCCATAATTGATATATTTAAAACCAAGAATAGAAGTGACTGTTTTGAGACTGGATTTTTTTTTTTCCTTTTAAGCCATGTAGTCTATGTTAGAATTCACAGAGGTAAGTTAATTTAGCTTAAACTGTGTTCAGTTTATAGAGAGCTGTCCGCTCACAGCCCTGAACACTATTCTGTTTCCGTGGAAGCTCTTTCTGACCTGATGCCCACAATTGGTCCAAAAATGGTGACTGTGGAACGACTTTGCATTTCTCCTCACTTGAAGTCACAGGGAACACTTGTTTGCTGTAAAAGGCATCATCTCCCTTATAAATTACAAAAACCTGGCGCCCATTTCTGCACTGGATGCCTGTCCCCTGCAGCTCTCGTCCTTCATTCAAAATTATCCAAGATGTACTTTTCCTCTTTGAGTCTTGCCAGGTCTCTGTTACAACCTTAATAAAGCATCAAGAACTCTTTTAGTTCTATCTAAATTATCAGTTCTTCCTTTTCTACAGATTAGTCTATTCTATTCCATTCTATTTTTATTTAAGCCTGAACATAACAGCAGTAGCAAAGTCGACAGATTATTTTAAAAAGATGCCTCAACTGGGCCGTATTCTACTGTGATTTGTGCCTTTCATGTTAAATGTAAATAAGCAATAAGCCAAAGTCGAGAATTTTTTTGCTGTAAAACAAATGAACTTTACAAATGTTATTAAAGCCAGGCTTTGTTCAAATTGCTAGAAGGAATTTAAATCAGGGATGAAGAATGTTTTATTGATCAGTGTCTCATTTCCTGCTAAGCAAATCACGCATTTGTCTCTTGAAAACTCCACAACACTCCAATAAATATTCAAGAACGACACAGTGGTAGGTTATTTCATAAACAAGCAGATACAGACAGGGCTTGATGATGTGTTCTACTTGTCATTGGCAGGAAGTTGAAAGCACGCCTTGAAATGAATGGAAAGACCTTGCCCAAGGCAGCAGATACAATGATTGCCTACACAGAGAAATGCTTTCTAATCAGTAGATTATCCAACAAGATAGGAAAATTCTTGCTTGTTCAGCGGTTTGACAAAGCATTCCTGTAGGTTATTCTGTTTGCAAATAGTCAAAATATCTTTCCAACCTTCTCCTGGCATTTGCCTCCTCACTTTTGACCCTTGTAAAACTATGGGAATGACATCTTTCACTAAAATAAATTAAATTGCAACTCTCTTAAGTGTTTTTCTTCCCCATTCAGTGAAATGATCAGAGAGATGGTAGAGTTCTAATTTCAGGTCTTATATGCTATTTGAAAATATTAGATTCCTTGAACTTCATTATACAGCATGGCGGCAATAGCAATAGCCAAATAGTATACTTTCCAAATTACTGAGAATAAATCTCACACATTCTTACCTTAAAAAATGTTAAGTATGTGAAGCGATGGATGCGTGAACTAGCTAGATTTAAGTACTCCACCTTGTATTCGTGAGTTATATCGCTTTGAACCCCTAGAGTTTATACAATTATAAATTGTTTATTTACAATAAAAATTTAAGAGGTAAAATATTATAGTTAAAGACATCACTCCCCTTACAACTCTTTAGTGAAAAGATTTGGATAGAATGCAGACAGAAAAAAAATTTTTTTTTTACAATTAAAACACCTACATACACAAGAAATAAAATCTCTGAAAGACTATCATGAATTGATGTTAATATGGTCCTGTTGAGCTTATGTGTGTTAGTGTCCTTTAACCAGGAAAGTACTTCAAAAATATTTGTATGTTGTGATACAAACACGTATGATTTTTACCTTGGACAAAGATTGTTTATTGTCTGAAAGAAAGAAAAGAAAATTGTGAAACTAATTCTAATAATCAAATACTTTGCTGGAACCAATAATTATCAAATGTTTCTTCTAGCAAATTTTTGAGAGGAATCATTATATCTTTCGGTCAACTGTGAAATTGACTCACGATCTTTCAGTCACACCACTGGATTTTTAGATAGCCTTCTCAGTTTCACAGATAACAAAACCTAGGTGATATATTAACATCTGAGGTGGCCAATTTAGATTGGTTTTGAAGAGTGGCAAAAATGTGTCCCCCAAACGCACTGCTTTGACATGAGATTACTTTTAGCTGAAGACACATAAAAAACAGCAGATGCAAGAAGGGCATCCTAATCTCTTTTTCTCTTGAAAACAAGAGATAGTAACTCCCAGGTGAAAGATGCTCTCCTTATACCAGTAGAGAAGACACATTCTTCCATGGGTGTACAGAAAAAATTCTGTACAAACAGACTTGGTTAAAATAATCCTTCTGGCCCTTTAGTCTCCCTGTATAACTTAGACGCTTTTCCACAGTTGCCTGTGTTTGGTCGACTTAATGTAAAGGTCTTCATTTATGTACAAGGGCTTCCATGTCTTATAAAATTTATATTAAATTTATGTGCTTTTCTCCTGTTAATTTATCTTGAGCTGACTTAAATCTCAGGCCCTGCTAGAGACCTAAGGGGATAAAGGTAGAGTCTTCCCTCCCCTGCTGCAGAGAAAAAAGGAAATAAAGTGATTTTTCATGTATCCCTTGCATATTTTCTTTAGTTCTAACAAAACCCTAAATTTTTCCAGTATGGGTGTTAGCCCTAAGGTTAAGAAAAATAAAATGAAATAAAGGAGATAAATCCCAGTGACACCAACTCAGACAAGTATTTAAGTAAGAAAACATAAGAAATAAACCAGAAATAAGATTAAATAAAAAGAAATATTTTTCCTGAAATAGGAAACAGCTGACAAGTTTTTTAAAAAAAGGGCTTAGCACCTGTAGCTCAGCAGCTAGGGCACCAGCCACATACACAGGAGCTTGAACCCTGCCCAGGCTGAGTTTGAACCCTGCCGAGGCCTGCTAAACAAAAATGACAACTACAACCAAAAATTAGCTGGGCATTGTGGTGAACACCTGTAGTCCCAGCTACTTGGGAGGCTGAGGCAAGAGAATTACCTAGCCCATCAGTTTCAGGTTGCTCTGAGCTGTGAAGCCACGGCGCTCTACCCAAGGCCACACTCTACAAAGCTAAGTGCTGTTTGCAGTCCACTTACCGACTAATCTCACCTCTGGCCCCTCTCTGGGATTTCCATAAGCTGGATCCTCCAGCCCCAAAGCTGTTCTGCACCTGCCGGACGCTTCTCTGTCAGCTCTGATACTTTCCATTCCCTCCTCCAGCCAGCCTCCCTCCTTAGCTATTCATGATGAATCTTTCTAACTCTTTGGATTTTGAATCAAAAGACACTTTTAAAACCATGATATCTCTGATCAGCCCTTATCTCCAGAATAATATTGAACACATTAGTACTCAGCACCAGTTCTCTAGAGACCTCCCCAAAGTCTTAAAAGATTCAAGTGCAAATCTGTTAGCACCGTTGCCTGTGGTGCTCTGAACAGAAGACCACCAGCTGTCGTTGACCTGTGACTCTGTATTCCACATACACAACCAAACAAACGGGGAAATGTGAACGCTCACATCTGGGACCAAAGTTGGCTCCAGGAATCTTAGCCAATCTTTGTCACAGATCTTTTTCTCAGGGAAATTTAAAACTTTTCACGAAAGTTGTGTGTGTAGAAATGGGGTCTCACTCTTGCTTAGGCTGGTCTCCACTCCTGAGTTATTTTAATCAATTCATGGATTGATGGGCGCTTAGGTTGTTTCCATATCTTGGTGATTGTAAAAAACCTCTATTCAATTCAAGTTGGGGGGAGGGCAGGGAGGAGAATTGGGGGAAGGAAGGCAGGGGAGGAGCGAGGAGGAGAGGAGGAGGGAGGGGGTGGTGAGCACACCTAATGGGCACAATTAAGGGCACACGGCACACCTCCTGGGTGTGGGACACAGCTACAACAGGGACTCTACCTAACAAATGCAAATGCTTGAACCTCATCATTTGCACCCTCATATTAATCTGAAATTAAAAAAGAAAAAGAAGAATGGAATAAAAGAGACAGAGAGTCTATTGTATTTACCTCAGGGTGGAGGTTGTGATGGTAGCAGAAGGCTGTGGGTGAGGATGGGTTTAAGAAATAAGTTTAAGAGTTAATACTGGCAAAATACTTTAGTTGTCTGCAACTACTGATACCCTCTGATTGGGTCTGAACCACTTGATAGTTCTAATCACTTTTGGTCTTATGACTCACTTTTATCTGCTAATATTAAAACATTGTAAAATAGAGGCTTCCTCTCTAAGAATTAATGCACTTTCCTTCGTTTTGGGTTAAATGGGCATCTCTTTTCCTTCTGAAGACTGAGGCACTGCTTTCAATCGTCAGACCTGAGTTCATACGGCCACATTTCACTTCTTGCTTCAAGTAGATGTTTTAAACTCACGCTCAGTTCTCCGATTGCCTCTCTTTTATGCCACAGCTATTTGAACTCGAAACCTGCAGGCTGTTTATTTAAAATCATTTTCCACTTTTTATTTCCTTGCATTATCTCCAGCTCTTATTCTTCAATGTGTCTGTACTTCCCTTTCCTTCCCTCTAATCCAGTGTTTTTCAACCTTTTTTATCTCACAGCACACTTGGACCTGTAGTTAAACTTCTGTGGCACATTTAAATTATGTTGATCCAAAAAAAAAAAAAAAAAAAAAAAAAAATAGAATGTATTTACTGTGCTTTGAACTTCTTTCCAAAATAATATAATGAATTATCTTTAAAATTTTTCACGGCACACCTAAGATCTTCTCACAGCACACCGGTTGAAAATCACTCCTCTAACCTGTTAACATACATTAAGGCTTATTGAATGCAATAAAGTTAGAGTACACAGGGAAGATCAGCAAGGATGCACAGAAGAGGTGAAAACAGAGAAAGGAAACCAAAGGTAAGACATAGCTCTCCTACTTGCAGAGATCCTCGTGCTTCTCTTAAAGAATGTCCAGCCTCTGAGGTTCTAATGCAATCCCCTCAGCCTCAATTTCCTCATCTGTAAAATAAAGGCACTAATAATATCAAATTCATGAGATTTCTGCAAGAATGAGTGCTAAGAATTTGCCATATACCCCAAAAAATGAAAGGTAAAGAAAATGATATTTCAGAATATTTTTATGAAGTTTTTCCTATACAAAGATAGTAGAGTATAAAAATAAAAATCAAAGGCAAAATTTCTAACCACGATCAACATAAAAGATTAATGTTTGATAATAGATAAAGGACCAATACAAATTGACAAGAGGAAAACATTGCCGATGTGAACAGATAAACGGAAAGAGGTTACAGCAGATAATTTTCTGTAAACCACAATCTAATGATCAATATAAATACAGAAAAATGTTCAACCTAACCAAAGTAATTAAATAAATGCAAATTAAGAGAAAATCTAATTTGTTAAGCTAATGAAGGCAGATTAGAAAGTTGATTTAAAAACTCACAGACATATTGAAAAAAAAAATTTATTATTGTCGTTCATCTGATGAAACGGACCTTCCCAGACAAATACTTGTGATAGATTGTAACAACCCTAATTCTCAAAATGAATTTGACAACTTTTATAAAAAAAACCACAAATATTTATTTCCTTTAGCATAATAAGTGATCTTCTGGGAATCTTAATGAAATAACCAAACTGTAGCAGAACTTTTTTTGTAAATACATTCATTGATCATAGTTTTTGGAATAATATAATTATAATGAGAGCTGATATATATTGAGTGCTTAATATGGGCAAGGTCCTACTATAAATTCGTGCATATTTATGTTAAAGAGACTTATTGCTTAGTACAGATCCATGTGCTCCCCTGCAGTATCCAGTCTTAAAACCATTTCGTTGGGACCGTGTGACTGTTTTGGTTAATAGAATGTGGAAAGGTCTCAGGACGGTTGCTTTAGGGCTTTTATTTTTTGTCATTGTTATGGTTGATCTGAATCACTCTATTCTTTCTTTTTATTTCAGATGAATTTGAGGGTACAAATGATTTGGTTAAAATGTTTCCATTTGTTAGGACTTTAGTCCCTGTTGTAGTTGTGTCCCACACCCAGGTGGTGGCCATGTGCCCTTACATTGCGCCCATCAGGTGGGAGCTCACCAATCCTCCCCCCCCCCAATTGAATTGAATTGAGTTTTTCTCCTATGTGGGTATTAGATCATCTACTGCCTTCATGTTAGTATTGAGTACATTAGATACTTGGTTTTCTATTCTTGGGATACTTTACTAAGAAGCAGTGTGTCTGGTCCATGACTCTCTTCCCCTGCTGAGAGGATCTTGTAAACCACATAAATATGTGACTTGTGATGCAAGCATTGCAAAATGATGGGAGCCTGGTTTCAAGTGATAACAGATAGAGGACATTCCCAGGGACACATGTCACATTGATGTGAGTTAGAATTTTTTTTTTTTTCCTGCCAAGCTGCTGTGATTTGGGTTTGTTTGCTATTCTAATACAATCGTGCCAGAACATATGTTGATATCTTCATGTTATATTTGAGAAAATAAAGGTAAAGTATGGGTAATAAAAAATGGCTAATTCACCCATGTATGGAGGAAATTATATTTAGGAAATTAGTTTCAAAAAGAGCCTTCTTAACTATTATAACAAAGATTACAGGAAACCATGCTAGGCCTGGCATGGTGGCTCACACCTGTAATCCCAGCACCCTGGGAGGTAAAGGAATGTGGATCCTTTGAGTTCAAGAGTTGGAGACTAGCCTGAGCAAGAGTGAGACTCCTTCTCCACTAAAAATAGAAAAACTAGCCAGGGTGGTGGCAAGTGGCTATAGTCCATGAGATGCTATCTCAAAAAAAAAAAAAAAGAAAGAAAGAAAGAAAGAAAGAGGACTATGCTAATTCAATAGATAAAGCAATCAATTTATAATCAATGTCTGATCCATATGCTGGAATAATGTCTCCAATTTGCTTTTGATAAATTTTGAAAAAAATACTTAATTTAATTGAAAAGACGTGTATACTATATAAAAACTGCACTTGCTGAAAAGTCATTTGCAGATCTTGAAAAAAGTAGACTAATAAAAATCTTTTGGCATAGGTAGAATAAACAACTTCCTAAGCTGTAAATCTCATCACAAAAAGTTTCTTTATGTACAGGAAAAGCTTAAATTTTCATATTGCATAGACATTGGTTAGAAATTTGTAACATATTTGTAAATAGTGGAAGTGGCTTAGAATACAGCCTAATAATTGCAGTGTAAAAGGGAGGAAAATAGCACAATACCCGTTTTTCTGAATTTCCAGATATACACAGTGGGCTTTTTCCATCCATAGGTCCACATCAGAGGATTCAACTCACAGTAGGTTGAAGAACAATAAAAATAACAATACAACAACAAAAATTCTTGGTTGATTTAAGTCTAGTTCTGCCTAGTGATATTAGAAAACTTCTTAATTCTTCCTACTGCATGCTATGGACTTAGCAAGCTAATGCATTTTTAATAACAGAGCAGGGCAGCCCTCTCTGGCTCATTCCTTTATGTATAGAAGAAGATGGTAATCGTTATATGCTATTAAGTTAAGTATTTATCACTGGAATGAATGTAATTTCCCTACAGCATTACTTATTTACCCTTAACATTGTTACATATATTTATGATCTTTTTTCCAGTAGAACTTCTTTCCCAATAGAACTTGTTGATAATAAAACCCACTCAGAAAATCACATAAGATCCAAAAAGGCACTTTAGATGCTAGATTTTTGACATAAATCATAAAGCTTGATGATACCTTTCTAAGTTTAATATGTTATAAGCTTTAAATTATCAAAGTTTTTTTAGATGATTTTTTTTGAACTTCCACATTATGGAGATGGATTTCTGTTCTTACAATTTCAAAATAAACTTACAAGTATGGTGGGTAAGAGACAATTATGGTATCTCAAGCCATAATCCTAGCGCTCTGGGAGGCTGAGGCAGGAGGATCACTTGAGTCCAGAAGTTTGAGGTTGCAGTGACCTATGATGACACCACAGTGCTCTACCAGAGTGACTGAGTGAGACTTTGACTCAAAAAAATAAAAACAAAGTATAAAATAAAGTAAGCTTACATCATTGCAGTAGGTTAATACCTAGAGCAGTTACTTAGGGTAGCCATAAAGTTCATGTGCCATTTAAAATAGTAAGTTATTTTAAATTACACATGATATATTAACAGTGGCAAAGATCATACACATTTAAAGTTTGAAGAGAATAAAAAATATAATCCAGTCATTTTATGTGCAGTTAAATTAATCCAGGAAGGAAAATTGATAAAATTATCACAGAAAATTAGCAAGAATTTTCCCCATACATGACCATTCTTAGTTCTTGTATTGGTGATGTCTCTTTAGGAAGTGAATATTGTGGGAGCCAACATTAAAGACATGATTTATGATGGGCATTATAAAGCCTGTGGCAGGCTTTAGCCAAGATCAACCTTCCCTGAAAGTTAGAATACCTGAAATTCTGAAGTTCATAAATTGCAAGATTTATTTACTTCTAATAATATGCCACTTTTTAGTTCAAAGGAAAAAAAATACATATACATTTAAGAGCCTAGGAATAAAGTTCAATAGAGTACTTAACTTTATATAGCTCTTTAAAATGCAGGATTTTTATGACTTAAGTGCACACTAGTAAAAAAAAAAATCATAAATTAATTTCTCTTTACCATGGTCTTGGAGTTTTAAATGAAAGTTGAAAGTGGTCATAAAATGTCCTATTGGTTTCCTACTTTCCAATGTGCTAAAGGGAAAAAAAAAATATTGGTGATAATGTATGAGTCTAACTGTGGAATTCACTTGGCTGACTGGGGAGGAAAGAGAATATATGGACCTGTAGATGATCTCTAAGACAAGCAGTAAATCTGAAAGAAGTATAATCCAGAGAATCAGCCACTTTTCTTATTTTTATTATAAGTATTAATTTGATTAATGTTTTCACTGAACTGACAGCTTGTCTATGTTTGTACCGATTGAAATATTAGATTATGGAAGATGGTGCCTGCAGGTTTTGGTGAGGAGTCAGCTGATTGCAAGTGGTCATATAAGAATATGTGAAAAAACACAGCTTTTCCTGTATGGCACTAGTCTTGACAAATTGGAATGATTTTATCCCTATGGATCAAATGTTTGCTTTCATTGGGCTAATGCATTATTTTGGCATTAATTCTAATCACACAGTAGATCCCCTATAAAATTTGAAAAGTATAATCTCTTTCTTCTGTCTTTCTGTCAGTTCCTATAGCCTAATTCTTTTTCCTCAAAAAAATACAAGCTTGAAATGGTTTAGAGAAAATGATTAATCCCATATAGATTTGGAGTCACAAATGTCCTAAAGTGTTGCATATTATTTGCAACCTCAAAATTTTAGTTCTAGAAAACTAGAACAAGAATATAGCCATGGAGGTGGCGAAGGTTTTGTTTTAAAGTCGTTTTTATTTTACTGTCAATAAGAAGAAATGAAGCATTTAAACAAATTGTAGCATATTCATTGAACAGAATTCCATATGTTAAAGCCATTTAATCACCCTGATACCCAAACCAGGAAAGGATACAACAAAGAAAGAATATTATAGACCCATATCATTAACGAATACTGATGCAAAAATATTCAATAAGATTTTAGCAAACAGAATTCAACAACACATCAAAAAAATTATGCACCATGATCAAGTTGATTTTATTCCAGGATTTCAGAGATGGTTCAACATACACATCTATAAATATAATACATCACATCAATAAAATAAGACGCAAAGACCATATTATTCTCTCAACTGATGCAGTAAAAGCCTTTGATAATATCCAGCATCCTTTCATGATCAGAACACTTAAGAAAATAAGCAGAGAAGGGACATTTCTTAAACTGATAGAGGCCATCTACAGCAAACCCCAAGCCAACATCATATTGAATGGAGTAAAGTTGAAAACATTTCCACTCAGATCAGGAATGAGGCAAGGATGCCCACTGTCTCCACTGCTATTTAACATAGTAATGGACATCTTAGCCATTGCAATCAGGCAAAATAAGGCAATCAAGGGTATCTAAACAGGGTCAGAGGAGGTCAAACTCTCACTCTTTGCTGATATGATCCTATACCTGAAAAATCCCACTGAATCAACTTCAAAACTCTTAGAAGTGATCAAGGAATACGGCAGCATCTCAGGATACAAAATCATTACTTACAAACCAGTAGCTTTTATATGTGCCAACAATAGTCAAGCTGAAAATATAGGCAAGGACTCTATTCTTTTTATGATAGTGCCCCCAAAAGATGAAATATCTGGGAATTTACCTGACAAAAGATGTGAGAGATCTATATAAAGAGAACTATGAAACTTTGAGAAAAGAAATAGCTGAAGATGTTAACAAATGGAAAAACATATCATGCTCATGGCTGGGAAGAATCAACATTGATAAAACGTCCATACTACCCAAAGCAATCTACAAATTTAATGAAATCCCTATTAAAGCACTGTTGTCATACTTCACAGAACTTGAAAAAAATACTTCATTTCATATGGAATCATAAAAAACCTCAAATAGTAGCAAATACATTACTCAAAAAAAAAAAAAAAAAACAAATCAGGAGGTATCATGTTACCAGACTTCAGGCTATACTATAAATCTATAGTAATCAAAACAGCATGGTACTGGCACAAAAACAGAGTGGTAGATTTATAGAACAGAATAGAGAACCAACAGATAAACCCAGCTACTTATCATCATTTGATCTTCAAAAAGCCTATCAAAAATATTCAGTGGGGGAAAGACTCCCTATTTAACAAATGGTGCTGTGTGAACTGGCTGACAACCTGTAGAAGACTGAAACTTGACCCACACCTTTCACCATTAACAAAAATTGATTCTCACTGGGTAAAAGATTTAAACTTAGGACATGAAACTATAAAGATACCAGAAGACAGTGCATTGAAAACACTTGAAGAAATTGGCCTGGGAGAATATTTTATGAGGAGGACCCCATACAATTGAAGCAGCACCAAAAATACATTATTGGGATCTGATCAAACTAAAAAGCTTTTGCACAGTAAGTAAAGCAAACAGACAACCTGCAGAATGGGAGAAGATTTTTGCAGGTTATGCTTCTGACAAAGGTCTGTTAACTAGAGTCTACGAGAACTCAAACTAATCAATAAGAAAAGAACAAAGAACTCCATTTCTATGTGGGCAAGAGACTTGAACAAAAACTTATCTGATGAAGACAGGTGCAGGGCCTACAAACACATGAAAAAATGCTGGTCGTCTTTTATCATCAGAGAAATGCAAATCAAAACCACTCTGAGATATCATCTAACTCCAGTAAGATTAGCTCACATCACAAAATCCCCAACTACAGATGTTGGTGGGGATGCGGATAGAAGGGAACACTTCTACACTGCTGGTGGGAATGCAAGCTAATACGACCTTTTTAGAAAGAAGTTTGAAGAACACTCAAGGAACTAAAAGTAGAACTACCATTCAATCCTGCAATTCCTCTGCTAGGTATATACCCAGATGATCAAAAATTATTTTACAACAAAGACATTTGCACCAGAATATTTATTGAAGCCCAATTCATAATTGCCAAGACATAGAAAATACCCAAGTAGCTATCAACCTATGAAAGAATTAACAAATTGTAGTACATACACCATGGAATACTATACAGCTATAAAAAGATGGAGACTTCGCATCTTTTATGTTTACCTGGATGGAGCTGGAGCATATTCTTCTTAGGTAAGTATCTCAAGAATGGGGAAAAAAAGTATCCAATGTACTCAATACTGCTATGAAATCAATATATAACCACCTACACACTCATGAATGCAAAACATAACTATAGTCCAGAAAGTAGAAGGGAAGATGAGAGAGAGGGGAGGGGGGGATATGGGAGGAGAGAGGGTATTTGTGGGGACCTCACCTAAGGTGTATGATGCAATGGTACATTTCAAAACTATTAAGAAATGAGTATAATTGTGATGGATGTGTTACTCAGTTCAACATAAGCATTTCACATTGTATATTGAAGCAGTACCCTGACCCATAAATGCATCAATGTACAAACTTATGAATTATAAATAATAATAATAAACAAATAAAACCATTTAAAATGTCATAGGAAAAATAGATATTATTATAAGCAATTGACAAGGATATATTGTATATAAAGATACAAAAGAAATGGTATGAAAGTCAAGTAACAAGACTGTAAAATGGCAATTTATATAAGTTGATTGACATAACTTGAGGGAACATTCATAGTCCCACACTAAGTTTAAAAACTAAATATAATCCTTAGCCAAGAATGGTGGTGGTGCCTGTAGTCCCAGCCCTTTGGGAGGCTGAGGTAGGAGGATCACTTTAGCCTAGGAGTTTGAGGTTTCTCTGAGCTATACTGAAGCCACTATACTCTACAGAGAATGATAAAAAAAATCCTAAATGTGATCTTCAAAGTTTTTAAATTACTGTTCTTTTTCTCAGATTATATTTTATATTATACAAAATTTTATATATATTTATATATAATATATTTTAATATGTGTCATATGAAAATTAGTCATATTTCTTATCTTCTACCAACTCAAAATCTTCAAGTTGTGATTTTCAATTGCCTTTTCCTTTGAAACATTTATTTTAATGGTCTTCTACCTGAAATCCTATTTTCTAAAATACTTCTTTTGTAATCTAAACAGAGAAAATGTTACTCTTAATTAAGTATATGCTCTTGAGTCAATAAATTCAAGATGATTATACAAATATTTCATTTAAAATACATTATGAAAGATACATTTACATAATTTAATGGAATTTGTATTTAGTTACTTCAAAGTGACCTGCAGAAAAAATATGCATGAAACTGAATAACAAATTATTCTGCTGTCTTATGTTAAACAAGGTGAGAAATAAGAAAATATTTACCATATTGTTTCTGATCTCTCGTAGCACACGATAAAGTCAATCAAATGGTTCTGAAAATTCTTACAGAGAAAAGCCATCAATTGTAAGGTGTGGTGGCACAACACGTGCAGTGATAATAGCGGGAAAAGGTTGAGCAGCTTTTCACCAAAATTATAACGACGTTTTGTGAAGTGGGTCACCTACTCTGGTTACATCTTCAATCCATTCATCGCGGTCTGCAATTTCTATTAATATTACTTTTACTAGTCTGGTGAGATAGAATGTTCACACAAATCAAGCAAAGCAACTTTATTCCAGATAGGCAGTGAAGGACAGTGTAAGCCTAGGGTGGCGAGCTGGTGACCCAAAGCTCAGGACAGCTGCCCATGGTGGAGGAATTCTCTCCTGGGCCTTGCCCAGGGAGCCGGGAAAGCGGCCAGCCTGGGCCTTCCGACCTCCCCTGGCCGCGGACTGGTCAAGCTGCAGCCTTAGTGGTCATCCTGTGACAGCAGGGACAGGGACCGAGCCTGCCCCCAGAGACACTTTCGCACCAATTCCTACCCTGAGAAGTTGTTCGCATTGAGCCCATTCCTCTAATGTATCAGAGCAAAAAGGGCTTAAATAACCACATAGATTTTTTCAGGTTTGTGTTTGACTGGAGCTCTGATTCCAAAATCTAAACTCTTTTCACTGTTCCTTTACAATTTGGGGACCTGTGTAAGGATCCCCACAAACAGAAAACTTAAGCAGGAAGTAAATTGGAAGAAAATTCAAACACAGATAGGCGCAGGCGCTGGCTTCACACATCCGTACACGCGGACTGGAGACACAGTTTTATCTGAATTATATTAAGATCGTGCTAGAAAAGAGAACAGGGGCAGTAGTGCAGTCACAAAAAACTTTTATTCATGAATGTCTCGTCCGTCTATAGTCTGTGAAAACACGAAATTCCCCCAGTTAAGCAAGGCACTTTGCTCAGAACTTTAAGGCAGCTGCCTTCCCGGATTGCTTTCCCAGGCATCCTATTGTCTTAAGATTTGTAATATGGGCAGAGACTGTAAAACTCTGCTTACTTTGAATAGCAAAATATTTCAATCTAGGAATGCACACAACCGAGGCTTCCAATTCAACCTAAGTCATCTCACCTGCCTTGCACGGCAGGCAAGACAATGACGGGGAGATGTCACTTGGTACCCTGTTGCGTCTTTCTGGTTCTGACGCGACTCAGCCGCCGTGTTGCACTGAAAGGGCTTATGGCTCCTATTGCGCATGCACGATTATTAAAGTAGTTTTCGCTGGTTATGTAGGCTGAGTTTTAACATTAGACAATAAAGAAAATAACAGACACACAGTGTTCTGGCGTATTGAGAATTGGATAAAGTTCAATGACTAATAAAAACAGATACATCTCTTCACCATTTCATTCTATATTGCTATAAAAACAAAATATACTTCGCTGAATAACAGTGGCGTTTGCTATGATATCAGCACTTCCATACTGTGGTGTTTAAGTAACTAAATGATTATAACACAACTCCAGGAGATCCTTTCAAATATTCCCTATGGAAGGTACTGACAAGAATTGATATACATTTCAAGAATAAAGAGAGTAAGAGTGCTTTTATTTATTGTTTCAGATTAAAGTGAGGTACAAACAGCGAGGTTGCAATGCTTGCATTTGTTAGGTGGAGTCCCTGTTGTAGTTGTGTCCTGCACCAGCGTGTGCCCGGCACCCTAACATTGTGCCCATTAGGTGGGAGTCTAACCCCCTTCCTCCTCCTTTCTCTCCCCTTTCTGCTTTTCCCTCCCCCTGATTTGAATTGAACTGCGTTTTCCTCTTGTGTGGGGGTGTATTAGATCATCTACTGGCTGCGTATTAGTATTGAGTACATTGGATATCTCCTTTGCCACTCGTGTGAAGAGTGTAAATTTTATACCAAAGGAACAGTTTTCCATGTGTAGCAAAAATTCCCAAAGGGCATAGTCTTCTTTCATGCTTCTGCTGGTCCTCGTGTAGGACACATATCAATAGTGATTACTGCTTGTCCAGAGACCACCCTGCCAACCATGTAATAGGCACAAAATGTACTTTGAGCTCGTTCTTCCATCTAGAAATTGATAACTTAATATAGATACATACAAATGTCAATAAAAACATAAAGAAATTCAAGTAGTAAAATTAAACATTAAATTAATATACAGAAAGGTTAGTAATATAGATTTAAATGCAAATATTGAATGCGGGCCAAAAAAAAAAAAAAAAAAGGGAAGCATGAATGGGGAAATACAGAGACCATAATGATACCCTTCTATAAATAATGCTTAATGAAATATGGACATGCTGATAATAGTTAATTAATAAATTATTAAATATATGTTTCCATTCCAAGGATATTAATTTGTGTAATGAAGTCCAGTATAAAATGTTGAAAATATATAAGTTATTTATGTTCACACTGCATAGACATGCATGGTTGTTTTTTCCTCACTTTCATACATTTTTCTAATTTTATCTTTGGTGATAATTTTATGTTATAAAAATTGAATTTTCAAAAAAAGTAAATTGATATATTAGAAGTAATTCTGTTTTTCTGTGTTTATTGTGTAGGTTTTGAAATATGCTAATTCAGAAAACTAAAAGTCATTATATAAACAATGTCTGGCACAGAAATAAAACCCATGTGCTTCTGCGATTTCTTTTAGTTACTATGTATATTTACATTACATAGAGCCAGAGAAAATCATTAATTAATAATTCATAATTATATATAAACATATATGCATGAGTATATATATATTCTGAACATATAGTCAAAAGTGAGTATTGATATTTCAAATATTTAGAACATTTTGGAGGAATATTTGTGTATTCTTTATTTTTTAAAGAGTGTTTTGTAAAACTTCAAGATTGTCATAAATATTTGAATGAAGATAGTTAAAATCAGAATCTGTGTACAGTTAAAAATGCATATTACTTTCTCATTTCTTACCTGTTAATTTAGAATTTTGTTCTGTGCTGAGTCCTAAAACTTAAGTCAGCAGTGACTACCAGGCCAATGTGAGTTCCATTTTCACCTTAATTTTCTGTCTGTATCTATGAGATACATGAAGGATTGGCTAACGATTGATTAATGTCTGCAACTCGCTGGTGGAGAGACAAAGAATGGAGAAGTAATCACTTCATGTACCACTCACTAATGATGAGGGAGTTTTAGAAAGGGGAAAATAAACACTGGGAATCTAAAATCAGTAAGAAGTGTCAAATGGTGAAAAGAGCTGAAAGGCCTGCATGGCTGGGCTGGTGTATTAAAAAGTTTGCTAACATTACAGTTTTCCCCTAGATGAAACTCATTTATTCATTGAAGTATAAATATTAACCTATGATGATGTGAGATAAAAATGTGTAGTTTTTATCCCCCTCTGAATAATCTTTTGTGAACCACTCAAGAGCAACTCACCTTTCATTGAAGGTATAATATAGATTTATATGTTACAATCAAAGACAATTTAAGCTCTAGGTAAATAATGTGTAAATCTTGAAGTCAAACTTATGATAATAAAATATTCACTTACTGAACAGCTTCATTTTTGCCAGACATTATACACATTTGTAACTTCATAGTAAAAGTGACTTGAATACTTTTATATTAAAAGGTTTATATTCCTGTTGTCAGAGATAACACACGGAACGTGAGACATTTCACGATGAGTGAGAACCATACAAACCATGCATTTCCAAAGCAAATGAAAATATGCAATGAACTTAATTAAAATTGGAGAGAAATGAAGTCTACTAATCTCTGGTGATTTCAAGAAACCCAAGCTTAAAAATGGCACATTTCTGATTTATTCCTACTTATTTTATTTTACGCCCTCAGAGAAAATTTACCTGTCTGGATAAACGCATCACATAAAGACACACACCACACAGCTTCGTGCGCTGGCAATTGTATTCTCAATTTTCCAAAATATTTTCTCCAGGAGCACTTTAGTTGTCCCAGAGACTATTAAGGTATGACCCATCCAGTTCTTTTTTTAAGAAAAAAATAAAATAAAACCAACACACACCAGAGAAAGCACTCTTCAATGAAAACAAGAAGATTTCTCTCATTCATTTTACTTTCCTAGCAGAGATGAGAGGTTTGTTTCTGTCCTTAGAGAAAGCTCTTGGTATGAGCTTTGAAATGTCGAGTATAATTAAGACAAAATATACTGTTTAGTCATACAAAAGAAATGTATCTTTCAGAACAAATGTCTCTTGAAGTTAGAGAACACCATGTATCTCAGTTGAAACAGCTCATTGGGTTAAATCAGGGGTCAAGTTCAGCATGGTGCGGACTTGGTATATGATTACCTGGATGCCGGGTCATCACCCAGCAGGGTTGTTGCTACCAATGGGTGCAATCACAGCATATTTATGAAGTTCTGCATATTCAGATAAAAAGAACCCAGATGCCAAGTGTTATAAACGATACAAATTTGTGGCAGAATCAACTCAACTTAAAACAATAAATCCATAAGTAATGGAACAAAGTGCATAAGAGAAATAGCAAGCTAAATGCTGCCTAGGGTTTCTCTGAAATTTCTCATTTAGCTGTCATCGGTACATACTGTAATACTGTATTTTAGACATGCAGAGAAATATTGACAGTACTAGTCTCAAAATGCAGGATTTTTTAAAGATAACTCTCCATTGTCATAAAGATATGATTAAAAAGACTTAGTCATAAGTGAGTAGTTTGTGTGGTCTTCCTCAGCTATCAGATAATGTAAAAAAATTGCATATTTAAACTCTATCTGAAAAATTTATAAAGCAGTTTGGAGAGTTTGCTTACTTCTTTCAGATTATTTATAGGATGCTTAACATAAAATATACAATATATACTTTTATTTGAACTTTCATTAAATTACTACATGCAAAATTATAAAACTAAACCTTGGTTAGCTTATCATGTCCTACATGTCCTCATGTATGTTCATATGAAACATATCTAAATGTAAATATATATATTTAGAAACATAGTAAATGTTAATTTCATTTATTTATTTATTTATTTTTGAGACATAGTCTCACTCTGTTGCCCTGGATAGAGTGCCATGGCATCATTGTTCATAGCAGCCTCAAACTCCTAGGCTCAAGCAATCCTTTTGCCTCAGCCTCCCATGTAGGTGGGACTATAGGTTCCTGCCACAATACCTGGCTAATTTTTGTATTTTTAGTAGAGACAGGATGTCACTCTTGCCAAGCTGTTCTTAAACTCCTGAGCTCAAGGGATGCTCCTGCCTCAGCCTCCCAGAGTTCTGGAATAACTGAAATGAGTCAGCTCACATGGCTTTTATTTTAATTTTAAAATGCCATTTATAATTATTCAATTTATTTTGATATTTTCATACCTATTACTTTTCAATCCCATTTGGAATTAACTAATCAAAACTGGAGTGTCAATAATAATGCATGTATTTAAAATTTTTACTGAATTTACACCATATTAGACCTAGGAAACAAATTTAAGAAGCAACATACTTTTTAAGCATGAAAATTACTTCATACAATTTGAACATTTTTAATAAAGCTATATTATATACTTGTTTCAATTCATTCCTGAACAAGTTACATGCAATATCCTCATATAAGCCAACATTATGCAAAATTTTGGATTATGCATTATCAAGAATTTTTATTTTTATGAACAAAATGGCAACAAATAATCTTTCCATAATTGTAGACGTAGGCATGCAGGTTCATAGATGTATGTGTGTATATTTCATTTCATTTCTGGTTTTTCTTTGTTCCTTACAACCAAATGCAAATGTTGATATCACTCATGTGTCTTGGAAATGTATCAGTAGTTACAACAATTAATCTGGAGGGCCTGCAAATTCATACAAGTGCATTTTCTTTAGAAATCAATCTGTTGCTGTATATCTCTGCTTTAGTCGGGTTATTTTATATTTTCTGATTTCAGCAGTGATTGACCTTATGCCACTCTAAACATTCCACGAGCCACGAGACGGTAACAGAAAACCAGCAATTATATCTGTATTCATTGTAGCAAAGATATGGGCCCTTTTAAGTGCCCATGGTGTTTGGCAGGGATACTTGACCCCTTCCCAGGGCATGTTTGTAAATGTGTGACAACTGGGAAGGAGTCAGAAAAGCCTCCTGGACTGGAAGAAAGCTCTGAACGTCAGCTGTGTTCCGCGGTCATCAGGAAAAGAAAGAGAAGCTGAGTACCCAGAGCAAAGTCAGGTACCTAGTACCCAGGTTCGGTGAAGCTCACAGCGCGCGCATGCGCGCACACACACACACACGCGCGCACACACACACACACACACACACCTCTATAAGGATTACCAGTCTTGTTTGGAAATCAGGAAACTGAAGTTATGATGAGTTTATTAAATTGCAAAAAAAAAAAAAAATCACAAATGTTGTTCTGTGTAATTTAAATGCCTTAGGACATATTCACATATGGTTTTCTTCATTACACACGTGTGTGTGTATCTTGTTTCATAAAATTACTTTACAGTCAGTCAAAACATGCATATGTGGGTCTCTCTCACCTTTTCTCCTCCCTGAGAGGCACACACTTCAGCTGTCTTTGGAAATACTCTAAACGGTCTCTTGGAAAAATAAAACAAAAGATGCACATCCATGTGTACACCACAGTGAGAGAAGAGGTGCTTTAATTAAACCTTGTTGTGTCTCTGATGATGAAACATACTCTCATTTTCTCCATGGCAAACACAAAAATATTATCATCAAGTAAGTATAAAAACATCCATCATAAATAAGTTAAATATAGTATTTTGATAAATGTATCTGTAAATTATATTTATCAAATAAAGATAATTTCAATTAAAATAAAACAGTAGTACTTGTGGCACACAATAGGCTAGAATGTATGTAAATTCAACCATGAAACTACATGACACCATATCTGCTTACAGATTCTCATGCTCAATAATCACGAACCTAATTCAAACACACACACACACGTGCACACACACACACACATGCACACACAAGTCACTCGATGGCTTATGTAAATTTTATTCCTTGCCAAAGAGAGGTCCTAAAAACCAATTGTTAAGACTCTTTGTGCCTGCTTCTGTAGTCCTAATAATTTAATTCAAAGATTTGGATGCCCAGTCCTTCTTTTAACCTCCTCTTTTTTTTAATTTCAAAGAGGCTTCAGGGGGAAAAAAGGTAATGAAGTCAGTGCCTTACAGTCTGAGATTACAAACTAAGTTTCATTTGTCCTTGCATGGTATCCAGGATGTCTACCAGTTGTTGTTTTATCCATTTGGTTATTCTGTGAATTAATACATTTAAAAAGAATCTGGGAAAAAAGGAAATAGACGTATTTAAAAAAATAAAAGGATTTTGAAGCTATAACGCACATAAACATTTTACTTGGTAGTAGTTTTAACTCTGCATAGACTATAGGGGTGTTAGGTTGAAATTGTTTTCATATGCTTGGCCATCAGTATTATAATGAAAGAGTTATGTGCTGATAACTACTCCCATCTTTGATAAACATTCTAAGATCTATTAATTTAATTCTTTGATTTTTAATCTTTATTGAAAAATACACAAATATGTACACTATAATATGCATACCTACTCTTTCTGGAGAAGTTGATGCACAACATGGTGTGAGTCAGTCTCTGTTGTCCTCTTTCTCTACACACACACACACACAATCAGGATTATAGACCTATTGAGCAGATGGCCTTTGGCATGGAGAAAATTGGATCCTGGGATAACTTTCTGAATTTATTTCAGACTCAAATTGTCTTTAGTATGCACAAATCATTAAAGCATAAGTCTGGGCATGAAGAGGGTTTCCTTCAATATTTTATAGGAAGGATTTTGATCTATGATTTATCAGTCAACTGACAGCTCTAAGAGCAGAGAGGTTTTTTGTTTTTTGTTTTTTTTTCCATTAAGAATCAATTCTTCTGGTAGATAGATTTTTATTTCTATCCTCACTTCCCCCATTGAAAATATATGGTTTGGGATATGTCTGTCAATTTGAGTGACCAGATACATAAGTGATATAAAATGTAGGAATTTTTAAGCTGAGAAGTACTGTGATGTTGTAAAATACATTTTAAAAAATGTATAAATAAAATGTATCAAGCTTCTTTTATGGGTTTCAGCTGTTTTTGAAGGCAGGAAACATTAAAGAGCAATGCATTTAGTTTATCTGAAAGGAGATATTAGGTTTTATTTATATATACATCTTGTCAAGTCATGGGTAGATTAAGAAACTTGGTAGACAATGCAATTAAGTATTTCTGAGAGAACTGTAGTTCACAACTTTAAAATATTTTGTTTAGTGTCATTTATTTTGTTATATTTTTGTGATTTATTGCAAGCCATGCTAGTCAATATATTTTTCATTCCTCAGCTACATGTGATTGAATTTCAAGTAAATTTTTCAGTCAGTTTACATTGACTTGAAAGGTAAATATTATGGGGAAAAACTATCAAGTTTTCCAAGCATTTATATGGTGCTGCTCTTCATTTCTGTGAACAAATCTGACTACCAAGGAGCTAGCTGACATAGAGAGCTGGGTGGCAGCTGCTAGGCCTCAGGTGACTATCAGATAATTTGGAAATGATTTTCTAGAATAGCATTCTCTTCTCTTAAGAAATCATAAATTTTGGAGGCTTACACTTCTTTCCAAGTACTACCCTGAAAAGTGAATAGGTTTGCAATCCCACCAGTGCTGTAAAAGTTGGGAAGAAGTATGGAGAGTTCTTAAAGAACCAAAGTTGACCTCCCATTTGATCCTGCAATCCCACTACCCGGTATCCACCCAGAATAACAAAAATGATTTTACCACAAGGACATTTGCACTAGAATGTTTAGTGCAGCCCAATTCACAATTGGCAAGATGTGGAAGCAACCCAAATGTCCATTGATACATGAATAGATTAACAAACTGTGGTGTATGTATACCTTGGAGCAGTATTCAGCCATAAGAAAACATTGAGACTTTACATGTTTTGTGTTTACCTGGGTGGAGTTGAAATGCATTTTTCTTAGTAAAGTACTAATATCCAATGTGCTCAATACTAATATGAAACCAATATAAAAACAACTACATACCCACACAAAAGAAAAATGCAAGTATATTCTAGAGAGAGGGGGAGAGGAGGAAGAGGAGGGCGTAGAAGGCATGGTAATTGGCAGGATCTCACCTAATATGCACAATGGAAGGATGTCACTAGGCCCCCTGGGTGAAGGGCTCAACTACAACTTGAACTTTCCTTAGGATCAAAAACAATGTAACCTAAACATGTGTACCCTCATATTAATTTGAAATTAAAAAAAAGTTACTGGGTTTGCATGGAGATTCTATCAAAATAGTGAATGCAAATAAAACAGAGCTGCCCCAGCCATGTGCAAAGACTTTGTAAAGAGAGTGGTCTTTATTTGATCAGGTTCTTCCTATTGATTAACGAAAGCATTTCAATGTCTTCATGTGCTGGGTAAATGCTTCTACTATCACTATAAAATTATAGCGCTTATGTATATTTGTCAAAATTAGGGAGATGTCTCTACATAGTTTACATTAGGGAGTTACTTTTTTAGAATAGGATTCACGTAGTCCATGTCATTAGTCCCTCCTCCACATCATGACCTTAAAATGGAGAGTTTTGCTTCTATCTTTAGTAGACTCTGAATTCAGTGTTTCTTTAGGTGGCATTGCATTTAATCATTTTATTATTCAAATTGTTAATTGATGTTTAGGTCAATTAGCTCTTTACCCAAAACTCCACTATAGCTTCAAACAGCCCTTTTTCCAGATAGATTTATTTCCAGGCAGGGCATATTGTGTTGGCCATCTACTTTCCTCCAAGGGGTACCAGTGGGAAACAGCATGTCATTTCCTCTGTCTTTAAGCTGCCTCTCTCTGGCAAGTCTCCATGTTAACAATGACATGTGATACATACGTTTGTGTGTGTTTGTATTAGAAAGTAAGGTATGTTAATATTTATCAGGCAAGAATGGATGGTTCTTTGTTTCCTTCAGGAAATACCAGTTAGATCCTCACTGAGAAAACAATACTTAAGTTCACTCTAAAGTAGAAAGAGAATCTCTTTCTTATCTGTTAAGAAAGAAGATAATATCTCAAAATTTAGAATACTTATTTGTCTCCTGATGCATATTTTTCTCAAGTAATAGGAGGAGTAGGGAGTTGGCTCAGCTGGAGTTATTTATTTATTTTTTAAAAAATGATGGAACAAAAAGCAACTAGGAAAACAGGAGAGTAGACTCTGGATGCAATACAAGGTGATTTGGTGACATTTAGTCAGTTGAAACTCATTTAAAAAGCCCTCTTAAGATGGACTTGTTATGTACTTTAGGTAATTTCTCACTGCTGAATAGTGTGTGGGGTAAAATATATCTACTGGGAATAAAAATATTATTCTTGTACTAAGAAAACACTCCTCCCCATACAACCGGGCTGTAAATTGGTTGTATTTGAAGAGAGGGGCTCTGCTTCTGAGATGTCAGCTATAGAGCCTGCTATGGTCTGAATGTTTGTGTCTGAATGTAAGCTTCATATATGGAGACTTAATACATTTTATTAGGAAGACAGGCTTTAGAGAGGTGATAGGTCATAGTAAGAGCAGAACTCTCATAAATGGGATTATGGCCTTTATAGAGGAGGCCCCAGAGATATGCCTTGTGAATTCCATCCTTTGCAGAGACAGCCAGAAATTGCTATTTAAGAACCCAAAAGTGGGCCTACACCTCTAGAAGGGACACATTTTACCAGACTAACAAAATCTGGTCATGTCATCAATAACTTAATGTTTCAACCTTTTGATCATCTCATCATCTAAATATTCCCCTATTGTCTTCAAAGCTTTTATAATTTGATCCTGTCTACATTTACAAGCTAGTACAATAATAGCATTAGAAAGAGAATGAATGATGTTGGATAGCACAACAAGTGACTATAACCAAAAATACGTTGGGGTTTACTTTAAAATCATGAAAACAATGGAATTGGAACATTCCCAACACAAAGAAATGATAGAAGCCTGAGGTGGTAGGTACCCCAACTGCCCTGATTAGATTAATTTGCATTGTATGTCTGTATCAATACATCACATTTGCCCTATTAAATGTACAACTATAATGTATCCATGATGACAAAAAATAAAACAATTTTTAAAAAAGGAATAAAGATCAATTTACCCTCTGAACAAATCTTTAAGTATACACTACAGGATTGTTGTCTATAGGAACAATGTCTAGAACACTAGACCTTAATCATCTTGCTTAACTGAGTCTTAATCTCCATTGATCAGTAACTTCCCATCTTCACTCCCTGTCACCCTGTGGGGACCACCATTTTACTCTTTGGTATTGTTGATTTACTATTTCATATAAGTGGAGACCTACAGTATCTGTTTTTCTGTGACTGACTTGCTTCACTTACCCTGATGTCCTCAAGTTTCATCCATGTTATTGTACATTGCAAAATGACACTTTTACAGAGCTAAATAGTATCCATTGTGTGTATGTGTGTATACACACATATAATATAATGTTTAACATGATGAGTGATTTTTCTAAATAAAATCAATCCCAAATGGAAGTCTTGTTAGTGTGTCATTAAATATATTTTTCTTTTGCGTTCTTACAAATGCATTTTGGACAAGTCATAAATTACTGAAAGTGGTTAAAAAACTAGCTGCATTTGTCTATGCTACACTTTCCCTCCATTTCTGTTCTACTAAGCATTATTAGTTTATTTTCGGGGATTCCAGTAAAAATACTTCTGAAATACATTCAATAATTATAAAAGTGTTTGCTGTTAGTTTCACCCGCAAAGCAGGCCCTGGTGTTCATGTATAACATGTGTTATCATAAATCTAAACGGAGAGTTTACATGTCGGGAGCACTCCATTCAAACTCTCCATCTCAAATATTTTATTTTCCATTTCTGGGACCACCTGGATGCCTATAAACTCAGAATGAAAAAGTAGTTGTGAATTACCTTAATATTTTAAGAAGTATTCCTTTATACTGTACAGAGTCAATAGTATATTGAAAACTAACCATTTCTTTTATTACACAGCCTTTTTGTCATCTTTGCTGCAGTAGCAAATGTCCAAAGAGTCTCCGAGGATTTATTTCTTGCTCTCATTATATATCAACAGCTCTGCATTTGTTCCACATTTCTATTTTATTTTGAGACCTAGTCCTGAGAAGCTACCCCATCAGGGGACACGAGTTGCTTATGGAATAGAAAGGAAGAGTAACAGAGCCAGAACTATCCTGGCCCTGTAAACAATACATCACAGCTGTTAGAGTCACCACGAAGGACTGGCCTATGGGTCCTTTTGTTCACATGTTTGTGGCCCCAGCAATCATATGACCAAGTTTATTTATGTCAGTGTGGTGAAGTGTATTCCTTTCCCAGGAAGGCAAGGTGGTGGCATCGTGACCCAGTGACATATTATTCGCTTACAGGGAAGTGGAAGAGGCCTCTGTAGGAGTCCTTCTCCATCCCTTTGTGCCCTCATGCTTATTCCTATAACACTGAATTACTTTTTTTTGTTTGAGACAGAGTCTCTCTGTGCCCTGGGTAGAGTGCCCCAGTGTCATCATAGCTCACAGTAAGCTCAAACTCTTGGGCTGAAGCCATCCCTCTGCCTCAGCCTCTGGAGTAGCTAGAACTACAGGTGTCCACCATCACACCCAGCTAGTTTTTCTATTTTTAGTAGAGATACTGTCTTGCTCTTGCTCAGGCTGGTTTTGAACTCCCAAGCTCAGGTGATCCACCCCCATGGCCTCCCAGAGTATTGGGATTACTGGTGTGAGCCACCATGCTTATCCAACATTTGGTTATTTTAAAGAACAGGATTGGACTAGATTAAAATTATGTTTACCACTACCCGTGGATGTTGCAGTATACACTCTAATCAGACCATTGAAGTAAGCTTTACTCCAGAACTACATATTCCCAGCTCATTTGGATCCTCTTTTTATCTCATTTGACATTTGTTTAGCTGAAACTATGTCCATTTCAAAGATTTGAAGAAGAAATACATATATTTGATTGGAGTCTGAACGCTCACTGTTGCTAGGATATTTGACAACATATTCAGTTTTCATTCAATGACCCTCCCAAATGACTATGTGATACAAATACAGTGAATGTGTATTTTTCATTTTTCACTACCATCATTTAAACACACAATGATGATGACATCACAATTCTGAAAATTCTTAAGGGATCCTCAAGGTAGAAGGAAAACAAAATTGTGTATTTATATGGGTATCACTTGTGTCCCAAGTGGTTTTTATGATTATTTGATGGCTAAAAGGCTATAACTGTTAGAAGTTACAAATGAGATGTCTGCATGATTTGAATCTGGTGAGAATATAGCAATCATTTTTTATTTTCTATAATTGATGATTTGACATCTTAATAGCATGGGCCACACTAATGGCAAAAGTTGTGTACATCCTCAACATTCCTATGTTTTCACAGGTACGAGAAAATCATGTTCTGAACCCTCCCACTGCAGACCCCACCATCTGTGCTTTGTTCCATTCCCAAGACAGGATGTTCCCATCTGACAACTTCCTTCTGTGCCTGCCATAATGGTAGTCACCCAAGTATTCCCCTGGCTCCTCTGCCCGCGGACTAACCCTGGAACTTCCCCCTGTGGCCCTGTGTTGTGTGCCAAGTCTCCTCCTCTGGGCCACTATAAGTAGTAGACTCTTCTTTCAGTAGCATTGACCTCTGTGTCATAATGTAGTCATGATCTTTGGTACATTTTAAAATGGAGAGTCATGTGGGGTGGACTGCTGGAGCTCAGGAGTTCAAAACTAGCCTGAGCAAGAGCAAGATTCCATCTCTACTAAAAATAGAAAACTTATCCTGGCATTGTGGTAGGTGTATGTAGTCATAGCCACTCAGGAGGTTAAGGCAAGAGGATTGCTCAAACCCAGTAGTTTGAGGTTGCTGTGAGTTATGATGATGCCACGGCACTCTACCTATGATGGCAAAGTGAGACTTGATCTCAAAAAAAAATAAACAAATAAAAAATAAAGAAAATTGGGAGTCATTTTACTGCTGAGTAAATCTAGCTGACCATGTAGAATGTGTACATTTGTCTGGCTTTGTGACTCTCTATCCATCACACATATGAATAAATAATAAAAAATATAAATGAATAATCCTTTGGTTTGGTTGAAAAGTTAGTGTCAGGTCAACACAGGCATTCAAGAGACCTAGATTTGTACAAAAATCTACAGAGGGGAAGTAGGCGAATTTCAATAGAAGAGTTGTTTGGAATAACACTAATTAACTAAAATAAATAAAATGAAATACAATAAAACTATTAATAAATAGCCTATACAATAAGTTCATGCTTAAAATTTGAAGAACTGCACATTCAAGATGTACTTATTCACAATTACTTAGTGTCTTTTTTGTAGTACTAATTAAGTTTGTCTTCACTACAAAAAATTCAAAAGTTCAAAAGACATAGGATTCATAAATCACACGCAACAGTACAGAAAATACTCTGTACAAGTAGTAATTGACTCACATGTTTACAAATGTTTTGCACTCTACCAAAATTCTTAAGACCTTGCATATAGTCTAATAATACTCAAAATTCCAAACAGTTTATACTCAAATGTTTTATTCTCATTATATTTCTCAAATTAAAATTGTCTATGTATAAAAAAACTAAAATGTGGTCAAGTGAAAAATATGATGTGACATTTAGCAAATCTTTGATTCCCCCAACATGCGTTCATTCATTCTGGTATATCATGAACCATACGCCTGCCCAGTGTGGAAAATTTCTCTTAGAAATCTTTGTAGCTGGAGAATTTTGGTGAAGTATCCTACCTTTCTTTGTCTTTATTTCTGTGTGACCTCTATGCTTCTGGATGGATGAAAAGGTCATCTTTTAGATTAGGGCTGTTTAACTTCATGCCTTTCTCCACAAAGATTTCTTGCCACTTGGTGAAGTTCTTGCTACTTGTTCTTATTTAATTGATAGACATCTGTCATAAGATTGACATATACCTACATAATGAAAAGAATATTACTACAAACCCTACCCTCTGTGAAGTAAGGTGCTAAGAAGAAATAGTCATAGGTTAATAATTTATCACCTCTGAATATATTTGTTTTAATTTACTGCATTCATGTTAATTGTAGAAAGTGCTGTCATGATCACTACAGAAAGTACAACCTGAGCTGACAGTTCCTGTACAAAAATATTGTCATAGGTGGGTCCACTAAGTACTGGTGACACAGAAATGTACACCTCTCCAAGGAGCACCATCATCTCTTTTCATTAAACTCTCTCTTTCGTTGTCTCCTTCAATTATTTCACCAACGAGCCACTTGAAAGAAACTCAGCATATCCAGTTCCTCAGCTCCCACTCATCTGTGAATTATTAATATCCAGTTTCACACACACTGTTCTTAGGAATCTCATCCATGGTCATCTAGGACCTGGTTGATACATTGAAAGGTGCAGCTCATTTTATCTGGCATCTTATCCCTTGCTTTCACTGAAATTATCCTCACATTTATTGGAACACCTCAGCTATTTACATAGTTCCAGATCCACTTTCTACCCCTCTGGACATAGCCATCTGCATCATCCAGTTAACACCTGCAGCAAAAAGTGCTAGCACCCTGTCCCAAACCCCTCTGTCTTCTTGTATTCTCTGTATCTCTAAATGGTATAACCATTTACCTATCCGTTAAAATTAGAACTTTTGTGGTGGGAACAAATTTAATTAATAACATACCAAAGATGCTAAGGATGAAGCTAACCCTAGCCATAATCCTAACCATAACCCTTTCTCATTCCCAGCTGAATATTCCATTCAGTTTTGATTAATTTGCCTGAGCACTTCTCGTGAAAGGTGTCTCCTCTCCCAGTTACTGCCTATGTCTTGGTCCTCACCAACTCTCATTCAGTTTATCAAAATAGCCTTGCTGGTGTTAATATCATCCCACAAGTGTCTGTCAAATTTATTATTTCAGAAAGCCAATCTTCCATTTTATGTAGGTTTTTTTTTTATTGATATGTAATATTTCTCCAGATTTAAAACTCCAAATTCTCTTTTCTGGCCAGGCGCAATAACCTGTAATCCCAGCACTGTGGGAGGCTAAGGCAGGAGGATTGATCACTGGAGCTCAGGAGTTGGAGACCAGCCTGAGTAAGAATGAGACCCCAACACTACTAAAAATAGAAAAAACTAGCTAAGCATGGTGGTGGGTGCCTGTAGTCCCAGCTACTCAGGAAGCTAAGGTAGGAGGATTGCTTGAGTCCAGGAGTTTGAGGTTGCTGTGAGCAATGATGACACCACAACACTCTACCCAGGGTGACAGAGTGTCTCAAAAAATAATAACAATAAATCCTCTTTCCTACAGAAAAAATTTCAAACTTCTCAACATAACATATAAGACCACTGACTCCTGTCCATTTTCCATTTAAATATCCATCCCCTAAACTGGTCTATTTTTCTGCCCATTGAACTTCTTCTTCTTCTTTTTTTTTTTTTTTTGCAGTTTTTGGCTGGGGTTGGGTTTGAACCCACCACCTCCAGCATATGGGGCTGGCACCCCACTCCTTTGAGCCACAGGCACCGCCCCTGTTAAACTTCTTTGCTACTTCTTCCTGTATACCTTTTCTACTTCAGCACTTTGTTTTTAATGACATCGAACTCTCTTCTTTTATCAAACTTAACTGTCACCCAATTTACATATCTGTTCATCAGGTGAAATACTTAATTATCTCTCTGAAAAAGTAACTCCTTGATATCCCTTGCCCTCATAGCAAATTGCTCACAGGTTCTTCTTTTTTTTAATTTCAAACTAATACACGGGTACAATTTTTTAGGTTACATTGTTTTTACTTCTAAGGTAAAGCCTAAGTTGTAATTGAGCCCTTCGAAGACTTCTCTCAAGATGACAGACACATGGCCAACAAACACATGAAAAAATGCTCATTGTCTTTATTAATCAGAGAAATGCAAATCAAAACCACTATGAGACGTCACCTAACTCCTGTGAGATTAGCCCACATCACAAAATACCAAATCTGCAGGCATTGGCGTGGATGAGGAGAGAAGGGAACATTTCTACACTGCGCACAGGTCTTTTACGCCCTTAGCTAGGATGTGATATGTTTGATCTGCTGACGAGAATATTTCCCTGGGCTAGGTTAAACTGCAGATTCTTGGAGGGCATAGAACATGTTGATTCACGTTTGCTTCTTCATCTCTAAGCACTTCAAATATACAGATTCATAATCTGCATTGCTACAGATTGCCTCTCAAGCAATGCCTGAACCTAAGTCCTCTCACCTTCTCTGGCAAATTCCCTTGGTGCAGAATTCATGCTCTTATCTTTGTCTCTAAGTCTTTGCTCAGGTTCTAGTTGTTCAAAAGTTATAATCTGTCTTTCTTACATAGCATAATCTCTTCTTCCTTTAAACTTTCACATGTATTACCTATATGTGCAGCCTAGTGCCAGAATGGACCAGATGTTATGAATTCTGATAAGCCAACTCTGCTCCTATCAAATTAGGTAAGACTTCTCCAGAACATCTGTATCTGAGCTTATAGTCATTATTTATCATGCACAAGTTTCAGGGTTTTGCTGAAACCAGCTCTTCATGGCTTGTGAGAGCCAATTGTTAAATTTTTAGAAATTTTTTTAAAGAATTCGTTAAGTGCTAAGGGTACCACAACTAAAGCCAGCAGACAGCCTTCAGAACGGAGAAGATATTTGTATGCTATGAATCTGATGAAAGGCTGGTAACTAGAATCTACAGAGAACACAAGTCAATCAACAAGAAAAAAACCCCTTTATAAGTGGGCAAGACACTTGAACAGAAACTTCACTAAAGACAACAGACAAATGGTGAACAAACACACGAAAACATGCTCATTGTCCCCACATCCAAGAGATGTAGATCAAAACCACTCTGAGGTTTGACTTTTAAAAACTCCAGTAAGATTAGCCCACATCACAAAGTTCTGAATCTGCAAATGCTGGATGGATGTGGAGAGAAGGGAGCACTTTTGCACTGATGGTGGGATTTTGAAGTAATACAACTACTATGGAAAGAAATATGGAGAATTCTCAAAGAAGTAAAAATGGACTTTCCATTTGATCCCATAATCCCACTACTAGTTATCTACCCAGAAGAAAAATGATCATTTTTACCACAAGGACATTTACATGGGAATGTTTATTGCAGCTCAATTCATAATTGCTAAGATATGGAAGCAACTCAAATGTCCATAAGCACATGAATGGAACAGTGGCATATGTATACCATGGAATACTATTCAGCTATAAAGAAATATGGAGACTTTACATGTTTCATGTTTACCTGGATGGAACACATTCTTGAAACACATTCTTCTTAGTAAGGTATCACTAAAATGGGGGGAAAAATGGTACCCAGTATATTCAATACAAATATAAAACAACTATATAAATCATTACACACCCAGAGGAAAGAAAAACACAAGTATAGTCTAGCAACAGGGAGGGGAGAGGAGAGAGAAGTGAAGGGGAAAAGGAAGGGTGATTGGTGGGATCTCATCTAATGTGCACAGTGTGAGGGTGTTCAGCACACGCCCTGGGCTAAAGATTCCACTGCAACTTGAGCTTTACCTTAGAAATGAAAACAATATAGCCTAAAGGTTTGTACCCTCATATCAATCTGAAATTAAAAAAATAATAAATATTAAATTTTATAAAATAATGTTAAAACAAAAGTAATAAACACTCAAAATGTATTAATACATAATTGTTGTACTATTATTCATGCTTTTGAGAGTCTTTATGTCTACTATGGAAATACTATGTAATATTATACATCACTTCTCAACATGACTGTTAATAATATCACACAGTAAAATTCAAATAAGCCATAGTGGGCATATTTACACCATGGCAATCAGAGAACTCTATATATAAGGTATTGGGTTTATGTTTTGTTGATTGTCTAAACTTCAGAAAGTGATGCATAAAATATTAATACTATAGTTTAAATGTTAACATGCATTGTGTCCATAGCCATCATATTGAGAATAGCATAAAAATTTAGAAAATAGTCTTTCTGTGAAAACTATTATATTCAGGAAATGAGCTGTTTATGTCATTGCTAAGTGAGTGTATTTTCCACATATGCCTCCATTATTTCTCTTTTCTGTCATACATTTAAATGAAAATGTTAACCAATATCCATCCTGGAACAATAGTTATAAATCAATGGCAATAATAGTCAATTGGCTGCTGATACAAAATTCAGGAGAAAAACATTGTGAGAGTCAATAGCCTATGGGTAAATGACAATAGTGAACATTGTGTGCTATAAATGCTTTATTTTAAGAAAATTAACCCTAAAATTAAGTATGCATATGCACATTTTTTAGAGAGCCAGTTGTTAAGCATTTACTAGCTCACTGCTGATAAGACCATGTAGGGGTCAACTGAAAAATGATTGTATGCACTTGCCTGTAAGTCATAAAACGATAATATGATCAAACAATATTAATAGGATTTTTACATTTTCTAATCTGAAATTCTGTTTAGAAATTAAAGTTGTCTATATCATTTGCTGCATATACTGTAGCTAAATGACAGGGTCCTCTGTGACCCCCCCCCCATCTGAGACAGTAGCCTACAGAGGAGAAGGTGTTGGATAAAACACAAGACTTTCACACTAACTTAGTGCATAAAAGCCTGAGAGCCTGAGAAGGAATACACCGTCCTTTGCACCTACTGGCAGCTCAAGACAGTGCAGCCCTCTTCTGTCTTCCCAGGGGTCTTTCATTGTTCTCAAACATCAATATATGTGCAAGAATGTAGGCAGGGCAGTCAAAGTTAAAGATAGAAAGCAGAACTCATACCCTCAGGAATGTAAAGTAAAGGGCAACAGTTACGTAAACACAATGACAGGGTAATGGAATGTTTGACACCGTCAGATAACATATAGGGAGGAAAGAAGTGGGGCAGAACAAGCAATATCCTTTCTGGCAAACATCTTAGCTTTCCCAATCTAAATTATTTATCTGGAGTCAATATATCTAAACCCACCTAAATAGCGCACAGACATGCCCCCCTCAACTGGGCTGCCTCCAGGACCCTTTCTTCTTTGAGCTTGATGGAGGGGCCACAGGATGGCCACCTGCAAGCTTTACCCTGAGTTGGAGGACCCATGAGGAATTCAGCCTGACTACCTCCCTCATTCCACAGTTAAACCCTGGTCCCCTAATAGACTCCCATTTCAAGTTTAGTCTCAGTTATTTTGCCACACACCTATATGATCTGGTAGAATCGCTGAATATTCTCTGGTTCTCATATTCATTATCTCTATACTGCAAGCTTTAGAATCAATGCACATATAATATTATTCAATATATTTGCTTTCTTACCAGTTACTGCACTATCTGAAATTAAAATGAAATTACCAAGTATGTGCCAAAATAAAATTTGTGCCTCCCCTATGATAGCAAGATAATTAAAGTGAGGAAAAATGTTAAATAATAATCATTAATTTCAAGGAAAAGAAGCCACTCAAACAAGTTTAGCTAGAAAAGAAAGCACATTTGTAAGGAATATGTAAAGCTTTCTTGAAAATTACAAAAGGTAAGCCCAACCGAGCCACATTGAGACTGCCTCAATTTCTCTGGGGCATCTCTCTCATTCAGGAATCTTCAGGGGCACCTGACTCCCATTTTTCTCTGCAGTCTCTTGCTGTGGTTATTCATGCATACTTACAGCTGCTGCCAAAGAACTTCCATTGCCTCAAGTCAACATCAGCTCAAATTTAGTAATTTCCATAACCTGATCAATTTTCTAGTCCCCAACATAAAGGTTCCTGTGAGAACAATGTTTATTAGCTGAACTGGGATAGAGGCCATCCTTGTGATCATGAGTCTGGGGTGCACTCACAGATTCCACAGGGGGCAGATCCCAGAAAACAGCACAAGACCTCAGGGGATGCTTTGAGATATTTCTAAGCAACTTCATACTTTTACTAATTTTTCTATTGCTTAAAGCAAAATGGAAATGGAATTCACATAAAGACACAATCTACTAATAGCTTATATACTAGCATTAAAATATATTTGATTAATTAATTTTCATAAAGAATATGATACAAATCATTAAAATCATTTAATATTGCTTTAAACAAGCACCAGAAATACCACTTTAATATCTGGAGGTCATCGAGGCATGGAGAACTTCAAAACAAGTGTAATTGTCAAGCCTAAGAAGTTATTGATTAGCACAAGGATATATGACATTTAGTACTTTAGATAATACTAATAATATTTGGAAACAAAATGCACCACTGAAATTGATAAAAACATGATTCAGCATTTAATGAATTATCAGGGAGTGAGTGAATGCAATATTAATGTGATACAAAATATAATTCGCCACTTAAAAATATTGGTATCCAAAAATACTTTTGTATATACTAACAACTCTCAACATCATATAGACAGAGATGCTAAAACACTCTTAATGTCTCTGCTTCTTTTAAAATAAGTTTTAAGCACACTGGAAAGCTATAGGTTCAGATTAGTTTTCTACATTCCTAATAAATACTTTTATGCTGTCAGATACACTCATCAAGATGCCATGCATGTAAGTAAAAAAGCGTGTATATCAAATAAATAGTTGGTGTCTATAATGAGTACTCAGGAACCGCAATAGTTACTGTCTCCTAAAATTATAACCCAGCCGTTACTTTACAATTTCAGGAAGCACCATAGCTTGTAATAGCAGTAATTTACATGCAAACAGACACAACTGTGTTATTTTACTACCAATTATAGTCTTATATGTATTTCCACGTCACTGTCTACATCTAAAATTGCAATTAATGCCGATACTTAGAGAACAGAAACTAGTTCACCACAAGAAAACCTGCTACCAAATCCTGGATTTCTTTTCTCTCTCTCTTTTTTTGGAGACAGAGTCCTACTCTGTCAACCCAGGTAGGTGCAATAGCTCACAGCAACCTCAAATTCTTGGGCTCAAGTGATTCTCCTGCCTCACCCTCCTGAATAGCTGGAACTACAGGTGCCCACCATCATGCCTGGCCAGTTTTTCTATTTTTAGTGGAGACACTTACTTACTCTTGCTCAGACTGATCTTATACCCCTGAGTGTAGGCAATCCACCTGCTTCAGCCTCCCAGAGTGCTGAGACTACAGGTATGAGCCACTGTGCTCAGCTCAAATCCTGGATTTCTAAGAACAAGAAATTAATAAACAGGGCAGTGCCTGTGGCTCAAGGAGTAGGGCTCTGGTCCCATATACCAGAGGTGGAGAGTTCAAATCCTGGCCCTCAGCCAAAAACTGCAAAGAAAAAAAGGATGAATAAATATTTATCAAGCTCCTATTAAAGTGACTAAAACTGTAGTCAGGTGTGAGTAGGATGCTACTTTTCTTCCCAAGCCCTGGAATCAAGCAAAGAAAAATGTATCTTTAAAAAATGAATGGAAACACTTAGGGTCTTAGGGCTTATAATACATTTTAGAGTTTAGGCTTTTGGAAGTCTCAGCTTCATTTTTCCTACCTTTGATAGGAAAAAATATTCATCCAGTGAACGTTGTGGTATAGTAAGGATGAGGGCCTTTGAGACAGCGTGCATTCAGTAAACAGCACTCACAGTGAACCTTGTGAGAAAAGAAAGAATGCAGGTTGGGAATTTTACCACGAAAGCAGTGATTTTCAACCAGTGGGCCCTGAGAGATGTGCTGTGGAAATTTTTAAAGATCATTCACTCAATTATTTTCAAAAGAAGTTCAAAGCACAGTAAGTATATTCTTTTTCTTACTTTTTTTTTTTGATCAACATCATTTAAATGTGCTGTGGGAATTTAACTATAGGTTCAAGTGTGAAGTGAGATAACAAAGATGAAAAACATTGCACTAAATGGTCTCAAGAAAGAATAAAGATATAAAATTTGCATTTTAAAAAAGACAATTGTGTGTACAATTTGTATGTGATGTGTGTTACGTGTCTATTTCAGGCAAATGAGGTGGGGCAGCAGGGGTGTGTGCATAGTAGCTGCTGACAAGGAGAGAGGTAGGTAGAGCCAAGTGAGCTATTAATTGGTAAATTAATAAAACCACAAGATGGATTAGAAGCAGGAGTTGGTAGATCAAGTATGTCAGGACATCCCTGTGTCTCTTGAATGTTGATTAGATGGTTATTAGTACTATGTAGGGACTCAGAGGATATGAACAGGGGTTCAGGTACAATGATGATGAATTTGTATACCTCTGAAAAGCAGACTACGGGACATACCAACCAAGTATATAATGTGATAAACAGGTCTGGAGCTCAAAGAAGAGGTTTAAAGACAGGTGGCTGGGTAGTTGAATCATTAAGAAGTAGGAATACAGGCTCAGCGCCTGTGGCTCAACTGTCTAAGGCACCAGCCACATACACCTGAGCTGGTGGGTTAGAATCCAGCCCAGGCCCACCAAACAACAATGACGGCTGCAACCAGAGGAATAACTGGGCATTGTGGTAGGTGCCTGTAGTCCCGGATACTTGGGAGACAGAGGCAGGAGAATCGCTTGAGCCCAGGAGTTGGAGGTTGCTGTGAGCTGTGATGCTACTGCACTCTACCCAAGGTGATAGCTTGAGGCTCTGTCTCAAAAAAAGAAAGAAAGAAAGAAAGAAAGAAAAGAAAAGAAAAGAAAGAAAGAAAGAAAGAAAGAAAGAAAGAAAGAAAGAAAGAAAGAAAGAAAGAAAGAAAGAGAGAAAGAAAGACAAGAAGTAGGAATACAAACTATTCCTCACCTGTAAGTGAGACTCTATCAGGGGAGAGGTAAGAAGAGAGTTTCTCAGCAGAGGCATGGTGGGTTTTTTTGACAAAGCAGTTCCTTGATGAGTGGGACTGTCCTGTGGATTAGCTGTGTTACTGGATGACAGCAGCATCCCCAGTTGTGATAAGTCAAAATGTCTTCAGGCATTGCTAAATGTCCCTGGTGCAAAATCACCCCCAGGTCAGAAGCATTGGGTTACAGTTTCTTTAACTCTGGGTGATAATTAAACTCTACAAAAAGACTTTATTTTATAATTCTCTCATCCCAATATGTTCTCTTTTCAGAAAACCTATTTCCCAACATTAAAATATACACCCATGTTGTCTCTTCTAATGACCTTTAATTTTGTATAACTTTTGTATGTACTTTATTATCTTCATTATTTTTATGTAAAAATCCTGCACTATAATTATTTCATCTTTCATTATCTGTGCCTTAATTCTGTTCAAATTCCACATGTACAACTGGAGTGCTTAATTGCTGTTCCTCCGAATGATTAGTATATTCTTGGAAAATGTCCATTTTACATAAAATATATCAATCAATCACTCAAGAACATTTTTAATGTTACTTTGGTTTAAATGCGTTGATCATAATCACGCATTGAAATTTCTTTAGATATATTTGATCCCCCTACTATAATTAAGTACCTGGCATATTTCTAAGTTTTTATAAGGTATTAGATGGATTCATAAATGATGTAATAATTGCAAATAGACAATTCAAAATTGATTTATGTAACATAGAGCCCTCAATTATAATGTTAACTTTCTAGAAATGTACTTATCAATTCATGATAAAATTAGTACTGCAGAAGAAAAAGGTTAAATGTATTATTTGAATTATAAAACTTAGCAACAAAGTTGCTTAGTACTATTCAATTTTCTACTAAAACAAATAGCCTAATATCTTAAGACTATTTTATGAGGTGTTCTTATCAATTTAGATCCTGTGTGTGACATATTATTAATGTAAATCTTCCTAACCACTAAATAACTTTTTCTAATACTAGTACCACTATTTTGTTGTTGTTGCTGTTGTTGTTGTTTCCTTTATTCTAGGGACAAATATTATAGAATGTATCTTCAGCTCTAAGAAGATTTTTAGACCAAGTTCTCAGACTTACAGGTATAATGTTTGTGATAATCTTCTTTTATTAATAAAATAACTACTTCTGTTAGTTATCTATAGCTTTGTAACAAATACCTCAGAATATAATTTCTTTAAAACACACACATTATTTCCTAGTTTCTAGGAATCAGGATTCAGACCATGTTTCATCTCTGTGTATTCTGATTCTGTTTCTCATGGAGCTGTTTTTGAGGTGTCACCAGGGCCAAACCATCTCACCTACCAACAGAAACAGCACCCACTTGTAAGATCACTCAGTGGTTGTCAGGAGGATTTAGCTTTTTAGGGTATTTGAATTTCAGAGCTGGGTGAGTTTGTTACAAAATGGCAGCTTGTTTCATCAAATTGTGCTAGCCAAGAAAGGAAGAGAGAGAGAGGGACAGAAGGAAGGGGAGAGTGAAAGAGAGGGGCAAGGAGGGTGAGAGAGAGGGAGGGAGGGGAAGAGAGAGAGGAAGGGAGATAGAAAGAGAGAGACTAAGCTATTAATATGAAAGTTACAATGTTTTAAACCTAATCACAGGAGTGACATTCCATGACTGCTTCATATTCTCTTTGATAGAAGATAGTTACTTCTGGGGCAAAGCAAGATGGCAGACCAGAAGCATCGTACAGCTGAGCTCTCCTAGAATGACTGGAGAAAAAGAGAAAACCCAGCCATACATGACCCGGGGACTTATCAAGAGTCATAGGCCAGGGAGCACAGCAAGGAGGTGGTAAGCTGGACACAGCGAATGATCTGGAGGAGTGGAAATCTGAAAAATTAGGCAAATGATTACTATCTCCTGGGATCAACTGGCTCCCTATGGAGGTCTGGGACAGGAGGAAGCCTTTCCAGAGTTTTCAGTTTTGGGAGGAAGCTGTATGTTGAGTGAAATCTTGGAAGAGTGGGTGGACTCGAACAGTATACAGTGACCAGATTTGAATGCCAGTTGGAGTGGATTTGCCATAGGTTTGGTGGTTAGCAAAGCTGCCATACTGAGGTCTCATTAGTCAGGGGGCTGCAATTGTGGGAAGATTAAGAGAAGGTCTTAGCAGGGGCCTAAAGCACAGCTGTCTCAATTCTGCCTGCCAGGATCAGAACCCCACTCTTGGGACAGGCTGAGGGACTCCCACACCCCACAGATTGGAGCTGGGGGGCACTGTGAAACCTGCCCATAAAGGATTCTTGTGAGCTTTAAGATCCCAACCCAGAAGGGTCTGAATACTGAGGAAAAAATCAGATGATCACCAAGGGCAACTAAGATAGGAATAAGGACCATAGAGGTTGCTGGCTATGTTCTCCATCTCCTAAAAAAACCCACAGCACTACCTGGTGTCCTAGTGACATACTGCAACATATTGATATCAAGAGCAAGGGCTTATTTTTTTTTTAGCCACAACGAAGAGTTTGGCTTTGCTCAGGCTTAGGCCATTTCAAAACCTAAACTCTCAGACAAGGTAATTTGAAGCAAAGGAGGAAGTGAGAAGGAAAAAGGAGGACAAAGAGATGAAAAAGAAGAAAAAACACATGACAGGGAAACAACAGAAAAATTCAGGCAACACGAAAAACCAAAACAGAACAATTCCCCAAGGTACCATGAAGCAGCTACAGCAGAAGACTCCAACTAGAACAAATTAATGGATTTGACACAAAGGGAATTTAAAATATGGATGACAAAAACAATAAAAAGGAATGGACAAGAAAATGGAAAGACAGAACCAAGAATAAAATGCCCTAGTCCAGATGGCTTCACACCAAAATTCTATCAAACCTTCAAAGAAGAGCTTATACCCATGCTGCAGAAATTATTCAAAAAACTGAGAAGGAAGGAATCTTCCTCAACATGTTCTAAGAAGCAAACATCATCCTGATACCAAAACCAGAAAAAAAAGAAAAAACCAACTAAAAAGGAGAACTTTACACCAATTTCACTACTGAATATAGATGCAAAAATTCTCAATAAAATCCTAGTCAATAGATTAGAGCTACGTATTAAAAAATCATTCATCACAATCAAGTAGGTTTCATCCCAAGGATGCAAGGCTGGTTTAACATATGCAAGTCCATAAATGTAATTCATCATAATAACAGAAGCAAAAACAAAGACCATATGATCCTCTCAGTAGATGCAGAAAAAGCATTTGATAAAATTTAGCATCCTTTTCTAATTAGAAAACTTAAGAATTTAGGCAGAGGCAGCACATTTCTTTTTTTTTTTTCTTTTTTTTAGACAGAGTTTCACTTTGTCACCCTTAGAAGAGTGCTGTTGCATCACAGCTCACAGCAACCTCCAACTCCTGGGCTTAGGTGCTTCTCTTGCCTCAGCCTCCTGAGTATCTGGGACTACAGGCACCTGCCACAACGCCCGGCTTTTTTTTGTTGTTGCAGTTTGGCTGGGGCTGGGTTCAAACCCACCACCCTTGGTATATGGGGCCAGTGCCCTACCCATTGAGCCACAGGTGCTGCCCCAGTGGCACATTTCTTAATCTGATTGAAGTCATCTATTACAAACCAATAGTTAACATCATACTGAATGGAGTAAAACTGAAAGCTTTCCCACATAGAATTAGAACCCGAGAAGTTTGGTTGTACTTCTAAGTTCTACTACTGTTCAACATAGTGTTGAAGGTTCTAGTCAAAATAATCAGGCAAGAGAAGGAAATAAAGGGCATTCATATGGGGCCAGGAGGTCAAATTCTTGTTCTTTGCCAGCAATATGATTTACCCAGAAGGAAAAATATATCCTTTTATCATAGGGACATTTGCACTAGACTGTTTATTGCAGCTCAGTTTACAATCACCAAATGTGGAAACAAACTGAATGCCCACCAACCCAGGAGTGGATTAACAAGCTGTGGTATATATATACAATGGAATACTATTCAGCCACTAAAAATGAAGACATCTTTTGTAATAACCTGGATGGAAGTGGAACACATTCTTCTTAGTTAGGTATAACAAGAATGAAGAAGCAAGAATCCAATGTGCTGAAGGAGGAAATAGGGCAATGAGGGATCAGCAAGAGGGGAAGAGGGAGGGGGGTTAGTGGTCATGGTGTATGGCACACTACTTGGGGGCAGGTCACAATTAAAACAGGGATGTTACCTAACAAATGCAATCAGTGTTACCTAATTATTTGTACCTTCAATGAATCCCAAACAATAAAAAAAAAAGGAAAGAAAAAAATGATTAAAAAATGGAAGATAGTTACTTGGTCCAGCTGATGTTCAAGGAGAGATAATTTTACAGCCTGTGGATACCAGGAGGCAGAAGCCATTGGGGGCCAACATGGATATCAGCCTACCTCATTGCTGATGTTTTATTTTTCACTTTTGTTTCTCTTAGATTTTGAAAGACTCTGAAGGATTGAAAATTTCCCACTGGGACTCTTTTGTGGTCATACCCTCTACTGGTTCTTCCCAGCTTTCTTGCTATACCAGATGGCCAAATAAATGGCTGCTAATTCCAAGAACAATTGTTTTTTGTTTCTGAAAACTTTTTTTTAAACAATTATCCCCCAAAGTATAGGAACACTGTTTTCTCTTGCTACATATTATAAAATTCTGCCTTTCTTATGCAAAACACAGAACTTCTTTAGAGTTTACTTCATTTTGTAGCATTGTGAGTAAAGGCTGATGTTCAAGAGTATGATGGTTGATATTCTTTCATGGTTTATTTGTGTATAGTTTGTTTATCTTTCATCCATCTGGATTAATGGTCATCACTGTTGATAACACTTTCAAGAAATTATTTGGTTTTGTCAATCCTTTCTAGTTCAAACTTCTATTCTATTTTATTTATTTTTTGCATTTTATTTTTTTATTTCTTTGGGTACATTTAATTCTTTTGTTGTTTCACTTTGGCTTCCTGAGTTGGATGTTTTCAAATTATGTCTTAGGTGGAGAAGATGTCAAGACCGAATTATATATGCCAATCTATTGTGAGCAAAGGCTGATGAAGGTTGAGTGAGAATAATCAGGATCAAGCAGAGAGGACCTACAGACCATGATAATTATCTAACATCTGTTAAAAGAAAATGGGCAGGAAAAGGGATTACATGAGAGGAGCTTCAGACTAAAGGGCAATTCTGAGAAAGTCTCAGCATGATGACAAGGATCCCCAAAGCAAAGAATGACCAGTAGAGGAATCCCATATTGGGCAGGAACAGTCCACCCTTCCTACCACTGCTATTCCCAGTTATGGGCTCTACAAAGACCTGGAAGTGGCCTTGAAGTGGACATTGTAGCAGATATGAATAAGAAACCACTGGACTCTCTCTGCCAATTGCCCTTCTCTGACAAGTGGGCTGGGAGAGAGAGATGAATGGTACCCTCTCACACCAAACAGTTTATTCCTAGCACCACACAGATCATCTAATCAAACATTTTTGAGAATCCACATTTATTATAGTTCTTTTTTCATGAAGGAAAAATATTAGAAAGAATTGAGAGGAAAAACTAAACCCCCATAACTGCAATTGGTCTGGAAGCCATTGTCTGTCTTCTCCTAAATTACGCAAACACCACCGGCTGCTGATCTCACTCAAAAATTCTTTCTTTCCTTTTTTCTTTTCTTTTCCTTTTTTTTTTAATTTTAATTTTATTTTTGGAGACTAAGTCTCAGTCTGTCACCCTGGGTAGAGTGTTGTGGCATCACAGCTCACAGTAACCTCAAATTCTTGGTGATCTTCTTCTTGGTGATTCTTCTTCTTATCCTTCAGCCTTAGCCTGCTAAGCAGCTGAGACCACAGGTGCCCACCACCATGTCCAGCTACTTTCTCTAGGTTTAGTAGAGACAGGGTCTTACTCTTGTTCAGGCTGGTCTCAAACCCCTGATCTCAAGGTGTCTGCCTGCCTCAGCCTCCAGAATGCCTGGTCAACGTTCAAGATATATATATATATATATACATACAAAATGTGGATCTATCTATTTGAATAGATAATCTGTATAGTGCTAGGAATAAACTGTTGGTGTGAGAGAGTACCACTCATCTCTCTCCCAGCCCACTTGCTAGAGAAGGGCAGTTGGCAGAGAGAGTCCAGTGGTCTCTTTTTCATATCTGCTACAACATCCACTTCAAGGCCACTTCCTGGTCTTTGTAGAGCCCATAACTCTCTCTCTCTCTTTATATATATATAAATATATATAGTTTTTATATATATGTATTTTTTTGATATGAGGGTATAAATGTTTAGGTTACATCATTTTCATTTCTAAGGTAAAGTTCAAGTTGCAGATGAGCCCTTCACCCAGGGGGCGTGCTGAACACCCTCACATTGTGCACACTAGGTGAGATCCTGACCATCACCCTCCTTCTTATCCCTTCCCCCCTTTCCTGTTTCTCCTCTCCCCTCCCCCTCACTAGTCTATACTTGCATTTTTCTTTCCTGTGGGTTTGTAGTTGTGTATAGATTGGTTTCATATTAGTAGTGAGTACATTGAATACTTTTCCATTCTTGCAATTCCTTTGTAAGAAGAATGTGTTTCAACCCTATCTAGGTAAACATGAAAGGCATAAAATCTCCATCTTTTCTTATGGCAAAATAGTATCCATGGTGTCCATATATCACAGTTTGTTAATCCAATCATGGGTTGATGATGGGCACCTGGGTTGATTCCCATCTTGGCAATACTAGTGTTCTTGATGGCTTGCTTGGTGCTCTAGCTCAAACTCTTTCATAAGGAAAATGACCCCTTGATAACCATTCTCAGGCCTCGACTGTCATGTGTGTCCATTCACTGTAGAAGAAAGTGGGTTTTGAGAACACAGCCTCAGGCTCTTATGCAGCTTTGACATCTGCAAAGGGGACTGGCACTGGACTTGCCCCTTGCAGTGAAGGAGAGACTTGGGCAAGGATGGCAGGTTCCATTGTCCATGCTCTGCTCAGTCTTTGTGAGAGAATCAGGGATAATGTGTCCTTGGCATGAATGCACCAGCTGTGACAGCAACTAGGGTCTGTCCAGTACCGACCCTTTTCACAGCCCATCACCTTGCAAGGAGATCTAAGTAACACACCTCTATTGCCACCTGAGGTTCAAGTATTTAATTTTATCCTCTTTTAACTGTAGGCATTTATAGCCCTGATCCCTCCCCCAAGATTTCTGTTGTATCTTATCCATTTTGAAAAGTAGTATTTTTGTTATTCTTTATTTGTATGTCCTAATCGTTATTTGTAGTATTTTTGGCAGTTTTTTTATTAAGTCATTTGTACATAGATTCTTTGTTTATATATCTATTAGGATATTCTCCTTAATAATTAGTTATTTACATAATTTTTTTAATATTTAACAATATTTTATCTTTGTACAATTTCTTTTCAGATCAGTTTTCTTTTGTTTGGAGAATATATCCAATATGATATGATTCTAATTGTTGAATACTTGTATGGGGCTTGTTTGAATGTTAAATATATGTATGAAATAATGTGTATTTTTGAATTGTTGGATTTACTATTCTTTAGGTAGGATATTATATTCATGTTCATTTTATTCTTCAAACACATATATACCTATTCCATTATTTTTCTTTTTGATCTCTCAATTACTGAGGGACTTGCTTTTAATTCTTCCTTCGGAAGATGGATTTATTGAGTCTCCCCTTAATTCTCTTACTTCCACTTTTATTTAATTTGAAGTTCTCTTGTAATATATGGAAAAGTTCCAAAGTGTATCTGTAGGGTGAATTAAATACTTTAATATCATGTAGAGATAATCTTATTTCCAAGTAATGTCCTTTATTTAAATCTATTTTTATTAGCTTAACAGTTATTTTAGTTAGAGCATAGTGGTAGCAAATTTGCTCATGGTAAATTTTTAACATGAAAATTATTTTCTGCCAAAAAATAAAGAAAATTATTTTCTCTCAACACTTTGAGATGTGTTTACAATGTTCTCTGTCTTCAACTTTTGCTATTTGGAAATTAGTTGTCATTGTTGTACTTTTCTTACTGTACTTACAATCTTCTCTTTTCCTAATAAAGATAGCTCATTATTGATTTATTTATATCCTATGTGGGAGCTGTGGAGCTTTTTGAATCTTACATTTAAAGTCTTACAGATTCTGGGAAACACTGAGGTACTTTGTCTTTAAGTATTATTTTCTTCCATTCTCTCTCTTGCCATCTCCAAGCACTGATTATTCTAACTGCCATGTCACTTATATTTTCACATTTTAAATATTTTTTATCTTTCCTAGATGTATTCTGGGTAATATCGTCAATTTTATTTTAAATTTACTAATTCTCTATTTACTAGCACTTAATCTGCTATTAAAGCCATTTATTGTCTTTGTCTTTCTCTTTCTCTCTCTCTCTTTCTTTTCTTTTTGGAGATAGGGTCTGGGTTTTGCTCAGGCTGATCTAGAACTCCTGAGCTCAGGTAATCCACCCGCCTTCTCATCCAGAGTGAGTTATTGCACCCAGCCTCAATTTTTGTATTTCTAATCTCAACACATATACACACATAATGTAAATAATTTCAAGAAAACATATTTGTTTCATCTCAAAATAACCTTGTTGACACCCTCTTAGTCACAATTTTATATCTTTTAGATTGCAAATTAATTATGATAGACTTATTTTATATTAGGTATTTTATAGTCCTAATATCTCAAATCTTTGCAAATCTAATTAGTTCTGCTGAGAATCACTTATGAAGACCAGTCTTTTCCTTAATAATTTCCTGATTTGTTTTCTTTTTTCCAAAATATGTTCATTTTAGCTTTCTCTCTGGAAACTATTTGACTCCTGGGTTGAGGGGAATTTTCCCCCAGGGTGAGTTTTATTTTGTTTTCTATTGACTCCTGATGTGTTACAAACATGGAAACTTATAAAATAAATAATTTGCTTATGGTTTATGAGCCAAGTTGTGTTTTATACTCGGATTCAAACTTCACATAATAGATAGCTAAAAATGCTCAGGAAAGTATTTTTTACTAAACTTTTCATCCATGGCCATGTCTGTGACAAATTACAATACCATGTCCATTTATGGAGTAGTTATTTTTATTTCATTGATTGTAATTTTTATATTCTTCTAGCTGAAAAAACATATAGTCTGAAAATGAAGCATGGACCTTAATGTTAATTGCTAAAGTTGAAACATAGTTCAACCATATACATGTACTAAACATGTGATTTAAAAATAAGAGAGCTTACATTACTCTCTCTACTTCAATTTCTCCATTTGTAAAATCTGGATGATAATGGTTATTTTGGCAATTAACTGATTTAATACAAATTTCTTTGAACAGTGGTTGACACGTCATCTATCATCAAACATGTTAGTCATTACCATATGCTAATTATGTATGATTTTGGGGACTGGATTTTATGACTTTGATTCTTGAGAACTTTGTTTTTTTTTTCTTCCAGTCTCTGTTCAGATCTAAAATTCAAATTCTTATTCACTAAGCATCAACAGAACCAGTGGTTTCATCACTCAGATCCCTCTGTGGATTTATCTAGTATCTCAATTTTATCTCTTATGATTTCCTTTATTTGTTTTACAGCAAAACTATGGAATTAAAACAATTTTTTCCACCTGTTTTGGATTATATATATTTTTTAATTTCATGGATTACCTTTTTTTTAACATGAGAGTTTCACTTTTTTTTGTTTTTGAAGTATATCTATCTATTCACCATATTATAGAAAATGGAAGCCTCTCTCCCCTGGCATTTCTGTCCTATATATCACTTCAGCTTGCTTTCTTTTCTTAGAAGTGACACATTTGAAACTTCAGTTGTAGTTTAAAAGGGTGATCTCCTGCTTATACAACTGATTGCAGCTATATTAGCACATTATTAGGAAATTGTCCTGACTCCAGGAAAATAGCCTAATTTCACATTTAGTTATGTGAGTAATTAAATGATGTCTGCTTCACCCAGTAGACTACAACATTTTCAGGACAAGGGCTGTGATTTGTAATTTATCTCCAGTGTCCTGTACAATGCCTCATATTTTTACAAATATCTGTTCAGTGAATGGAGACTGAGTGGCAGGGAAATACCAAATACACAGTATGTTCTAAGATCTTATAACAAAATGAAGTGGCAGAAGTTTTAAAGCTTATTTGTTCAAATCAGATATAAGAAAGATTTATTCCCTACTACTTTTGATAGTCATCAAAATCCTAACCAGTGCAAATCATTGCAAATTTCTGCTGTCATTTTCATGGTATTAATTACCATTTACCAGCTTCTTTGAGGTTTATAACTTTAGATAATATCAAGTATTATTTTTCAAGTGACTATAATCTTCTCACATATGGTAATAGTACCTCTTATCAATTAATGCAAATTTTAGGATGTGGGGTAATTTCCCTCCACATGCCTACAACTATTAATCTTGATGATTTCAAATGTTAAATATTAAGTATGATTTCAGTAGATGCTCACATTCATTCTGTGGATTTTTAGTAAGTTGAACTTCTCATTTCTGATTATATTTTTTTCCCTCCTTGATACCCCAACCATCTACTTATACTGCTATGCCTTTGCTATCATAATTATCTCTTATATTTCTGGAACCTTGTTATGTCAGCTTGAACCTCTGTAACCTCTTGCTTGTTCTAACAATTTCTAACCACATTGACATCTTCACTCCTTTGCCTTTAATTTCTGTGCCCTGCTAACTCCATCTACTTTCCTTACATTTTTCACTTCACTTTTTATGTGCCCTAAATTATGTGGATCAATTTTTTTTTTTTTAATTTCAGATTGATGTGAGGGTCCAAATGGTTAGGTTACATTGTTTTCATTTCTAAGGTAAAGTTCAAGTTGTAGTTGAGCCCTCCACCCAGGGGGCGTACTAAACATCCTCACACTGTGCACATTAGGTGAGAACCTGCCAATCACCCTTCCTCCCCTCTCTTCTCTTTTCTCCTCTCTCCTCCCCCTTGCTAGACTATGCTTGTGTTTTTCTTTTCCATTCTTATGATACTCTACTAAGAAGAATGTGTTCCAACTCCATCCAGGCAAACACAAAAGATATGAATTCTCCATATGTTTTATGGATGAATAGTATTCCATGGTATACATTTACCACAGTTTATTAATCCATTCATGAGATAATGAGCACTTGGGTTGCTTCCACATCTTGGCAATTGTGAATTAAGCTGCAATAAACATTCTAGTGAAAATGTGCTTGTGGTAAAATGATTTTTTTTAATTTTCTTCTGGGTAGATACCTAGTTATGGGATTGCAGAATCAAAGGAAAGGTCTACTTTTTGTTCTTTGAGAATTCTCCATACTTCTTTCCATAGAGGTGGTATTAGTTTGGAATTCACCAACAGAGCAAAAGTGTTCCCCTCTATCCACAACTGATGTGGACTGATATTTTAATAATTTATTTGCAAACGCAACTAATGCATTTGTTCTCCACCCTAATTCCCACCAAGCCAGAACTACAAACCTGTTTATAATATCTGCCCATGCTACACATTTATAAGAACTATGATTTAATAATAATAAAAAAAGAACACCAGTGTGTTACTTTAATTGAAAAATGCTGTTTAGGCTTGAAATTAATAGACCCAGATTTCAAAAGTCCTCTTAACCCCTGCCAAAATTTCCTTTATATATTCCTTCAGTACTTTTTATTCATTACTCCCCTTATGATTCTTACCCATTTTCCCTTTCCACAACCTGCCTCTCCACTCTGAGTGATGGCCTTTGTTGCTTATTTTAATTGGAAGGTTGATACAGGGAAGAATTCCTTCTTTTCATTCACCAAATCTAACAACCTACATCTAGCTGTGCTATATTAAATCAAGGTTTCCATTTACACTTTGTATCCTATGTTCTTTAATCTATTTAAAAATTTTCTCCTGCAACCACACTCTTTAAAAACTGCAGCATTAATTTCTCCTTGTTTACTAAGTTATTACTTTTGGGAAGACAGCATCTTTTCCTTTGATATTTCCTTTTTTGTATTTTTTTTATTAAATCATAGCTGTGTACATTAATGCAGTCATGGAGTTCAGTGTGCTGGCTCTATATACAATTTGAAATATTTTCACCAAACTGATTAGCATAGCCTTCATAGCATTTTCTCAGTTATTGTGCCAAGACATTTATATTCTGCATTTAGAAAGATTCACATGTACCCTTGCATGACGGATGATAGGTGTGGTGCCACCAATCAGCCTCCGACTACCCATCCTCCTTCCTCCCCTCCCCTCCCTCTCCCCTGTACCCATATTCTTGGGCTATAATTGTGCTATAGCTTTTGTATGAAAGCCATAAACTAGTTTCATAGTAGGGCTGAATACATTGCCTCCTCCTTCTTCCATTCCTGAGATACTTTGCTAAGAAGAATATGTTCCCTTGATATTTCTAAATGAAGGGAGCACTATTACAATAATGTCTTTGGTCCTTAGATAAAGAAATCAATTTCCTTATTGGTGGGTATTATTTCTTTTCCTTCATCACTTTTTCACTATTTCTATCCACTCTTCTCTGTTGTGGAGAGCTGATATATTCTGAAAATCTGCAAACCTAGGCAATTTATCTTACTTTTTTCTCTTTTTAAGGCCAGTTGAAGGCCTGATTTTACATATTTGTATGTAGGTCCAAATCTGTTTCTCACATGCTCTGTCCCAAAATCTAGACTGGGTACAGGCAAAGAATATTATGTAGCTTTTCCCCTGTGAATTTAGAGAAAACTCTCTAATCAACTTGTAACTTACAAAGCTAATATTTTATGCCCATTTTCCCAACACTTCTGTTTTATTTCTTAATTGATTCTGATCTTCGGGAAAGAAGAAAGTCCCATAAGAATCCAGGAATTGCATCAGCATAAGACAGCATTTTAAAAAATGGAAAACTCTTGACAACATTTCCTTTCAGCTACTGTTGGAACATTTTGCTCCTCTTGTCAGTGAAACGTTATAGGGGAAAAAAAAAAAAGCTCTACCAGTTGGGGCCACCATGATGTTCACTCCTTGAGAGATGCATTGTTAACTCACCAGTATACACCAACATGTAAATATCCCTGTATAGATTTGCTTGCATCTTTAGTTGATGGCTTCTTCCCTATTGAAGTTATTGTTTTGGATTCTGTAACACTAACTTCTTTAAATTTTTATTTGTTTATGCAATTAACAGTCATACTTAATAGGTTTCAGGTTCTGGGGGTATGTCAGGGAATGAAACACACATACATGCACTAACAAATAAACAATGTTGTATAACATGGTAGCTCATATGCTATGCAAAAAGATGGGACAGGAAGTTATCTATCATGAACATGGGGTAATTAGCAATTTTGAAAATGTTTGTTGGAGTTGAGTTGCACCTTTATAGGCTTGTGGTCTAAGAAGAGACAAAGTATAATTTCTATTCCTTTAATTGTGCTGAGGTTTGATTTGTATTCTAGGATGTGACCTATTTTGGAGTATGTGCCATGGACTGATGAGAAAAATATGTTTTCTTTTGCTTTGGGATAGTATGTTCTGCAAATGTTTGTTAATTCCATTTGTTCTAGAGTTGCGTTTAAGACCTTTGTATCCTTGTTTAGTTTCTGTTTAGAAGATCTGTTCAGTTCATTAGAGGGTTGTTAAAGTCCCTGGCTATTATGGTGTTATAGACTAACATCTTGCTCAGACCCCACAAGGTCTGTTTCATAAATCTGGGAGCATTTAAGTTAGGTGCATGAACAGTTAAGATTGAAATGTCTTCTTGTTGTATGGTTCCTTTGACCAGTATGAAGTGCCCATCTTTGTATTTCTTAACTTTAGTTGCTTTGAATCCACTGGTATCTGAGAATAAGATTGCAATCTTTCCTTTCTTCTGATTTCCATTTGCTTGAAATACAGTTTTCCATCTCTTGACCCTGAGTCTTGATTTGTCCTTCAAGGCTATGTGTGTCTCCTGTAGCAATATGGATGGCTTGTGGTATTTTATCCAATCACCCAGCCTAAGCTTCTTCAGTGGGAAACTCAATCAATTGACATTAGTTGAGATAATTGATAAGTGTGGTAGAATTTTATTCTTCTTGTATGGGGGAAAGAATCCCTATTTAGTAAATGGTGCTGAAGGAACTGGATAACCACATGAAAAAGACTGAAACTAGACCCACACCTTTCACCACTCACTAAAATCAATTCAAGATGGATAAAAGATCTAAATCTAAAGCACAAAACAATAAAAATCCTTGAAGAAAGTGGGGGAAAACACTTGAAGGTATTGGCCTGGGGAAAGACTTTTTGAAGAAGACTTTCATGGCTATTGCAATAGCAGCAAAAATAAACAGATGGGACTTAATTAAACCGAATAACTTCTGTACAGCTAGGAAGACAACAACCAAAGCAAATAGGCAATATCAGAATAGGAAAAGATACTTGCATAATATGAATTGGACAAAAGATTGATAACTAGGATCTACAAAGAACTCAAATTACTCAACATAAAAAGAGCCAACAATCCCTTATATCAATGGACAAGAGAGATTAAATAGAATCTTCTCTAAAGAAGAGAGACTTATGGCTAATAAACATATAAAAGAGTGCTCACTGTCCCTAATTCCCAGAGAAATGCAAATCAAAACCACCCTGATATATCACCTAACCCCAATGAGAATGGCCCACATCACAAAGTCTCAAAGCTGCAGATGCTAGTGTGGATGTGGAGAGAAGGGAATACTTTTAAATTACTGGTGGGACTACAAACTAATACAACCTTTTTGATGGGACTGCAACCATAATATAACCTCAAAGAACTCCAACTAGATCTTCCATTTTATCCTGCAATCCCATTACGAGGCATCTACTCGGAAGAAAAAAATCCTTTTATCATAAGAACGTTTGCACTAGACTGTTTATTGCAACTCAATGTACGATCACCAAAATGTGGAAACAACCTAAATGTCTACCAACTCAGGAATGGATTAACAAGCTGTGGTGTATGTATACCATGGAATATTATTCACACACTAAAAAGATGGAGACTATACATCTCTTGTACTAACTTGGATGGAGGTGGAACACATTCTTAGTACAGCATCACAAGACTGGTGAAGCAAAAATCTGATGTACTCAATTTTGATATGAGGACAAATGATGACTTAGTACACGTTGTGGGGGGGATGGGGAATCAGAGAGAGAGAAGGAGGGTGGGGGTGGGAGTCACGGTGTTTGGCACATCTCTTGGGAGAGGAACACATTTATAAGAGGGATTTTGCCTGACAAATGCAATTAGTGTAATCTGGTTCTTTGTTCTTTATACCCTCAATGAATCTCTAATAATTAAAAAAGAAGAGTAATGGTGGAAAACTGAATTGAAAAGCAGATCTGTATCCAAGACTTGAGGGAGGTGAGGCAGTGGTGGGAGAAGAAGAGTAAACTATATGTGTAACTGTGGGAATAATGTTTGAGACAGAGGTAAGAGGTCAGGCAGAATTCCACAAGATTTTGTGAATGTTTTGTGAATATTTTAGGAACTAGGTGCCAGCTAGCACAGTTGGAGAAGAGAAATCAAGAGGAATAATAATGTAAGATGAGGTCAAAGAGGGGAAGAAGTTGGGAGATGCTGAGGTTCTTTCATGTTATTGAAAGTACCTTGGTTTTGTTCTGGGTGAAGGAGAAACAAAATGGTGAACATGACCTCAACTACATTTTACACACTCATTCTGGCTGAGGCATGGAAAGATCATATCAGGGGACAAAGTTAGGAAGCTATTGGAGTTGTCAAGGTGAAGAGTGGTGATGGCTCCTAAGTCTGAGTGGGTATGTTAGAAGACATACTTCAGACTCAGCATTTATATTTGAAAATATTCACAGCAGAATTTCCCAAAGACTGGATGTTGCCTGTAAGAAAAAAAAAATCAAGAAAACCCTGAATTTTTTCTTTTAAGAAACTGGAAAGGTGAAGTTTCAAAGGAAAGAAATTAGGCAGACTGCATGTGGATTGATTTTGAGATAGGCAGAGACCAGGAACTCAGGTGTGGTTCTCTTCCATTTGAAACTATCAGGCCAAATGAAGAAGCTGGGTAGGGTTGTTGTTTGATGTTTTGTGTGTAGAATTCAGAGAGGTCCTGTTTAGAGTTATGAGTTTGGATGCCTCAGCAGAGAGGTGATACTTTAAACCCCAGAAGTGTATGATACCTCCAAGGGAATGGTTTTAAATAGAAAATAGGATATATATTAGAGAAATGCAAATCAAAACCACCCTGAGATATCATAGGACCCCAGTAAGAATATCCCCCATCACAAAGTCTCAAAGTTGTAGATGCTGGTGCAGATGTGGACGAAAGAGAACACTTTATACTACTGGTGGGATTGCAAACTAACACAGCTTTTTTGGAAAGAAGTATGAAGAATCCTTGAAGAACTAAAAATAGACCTCCCATTAGATCCTGTAATCCCATTACTAAGATGTCTACCCAGAAGAACAACTAATTTATCATAAGAATGTTTGCACTAGATTGTTTATTGCAACTCTATCTACAATCACCAAGACATGGAAACAACCTAAATTAATAAACTGTGGTATATGTATATTATGGAATAGTATTAAGCCATAAAAAGATAGAGACTTTACATCTTTTGTATTAACCTGGATGGAGTTGGAGAACATTAGCCTTAGTACAGTATCACAAGAATGGAAAAGCAAGTATCCAATGTACTCAATATTAATATGAAGCCAGTAGACAATCTAATATATGGCCACATAAGAGAAAAACTCAATTCAAGTCAAGTTGGAGGGAGAGGGGAGGAGTGAGGGAAGAGGGGAGGGAGATTGGTAAGCTCCACCTGATGGGCACTATGTAAGGGTACACAGCACACCTCCTGGGTGTGGGACACAACAACAATGGTGACCTTACCTAACAAATGCAAACATTGTAATCTAGTTGTTTGTACCCTCACATTAACCTGAAATAAAAAGAAAGAAAGAAAATAGTATATAGGCACTAAATCCTTCAGAGCTGCAAAATTAAAAAATTCCAGAAAAGAGGAGTGAAAAGAAAAAGAAAAAGTTTAGTGAGAGGAAGAGTCTAGTGAGATAGAAAAACAAGCAAGAGAAAATGGTCTCCTGGAAACCAAGTGAAAAATATGTTTCTAAAAAGGGTCAAATGTTGATGATAGACAGGTGGACTGTCACATCTATAGGTGTACTCATCTAAGTCATTGGTGACCTCCAACAAGAACAGTTTTAGTAAAATGATGGAAGAAGTGCTCTCACTGTTGAGGGCAAAGAACGGTAACAGATAAGTTGGAGATAAGATTGCAACACCTTCAAGGAGTTTGCTGGAAAGGGGATCAGAGAAATGAGAAATTACTTGGAGACAAAAAGGAGTGACAGTATAATTTCCTACACATGAAAAATACAAATAATAATTGATATTGAAGGTAGTGATCCACATGGAGAGAACAATTTATTATGGAAAGAGTTAGAAGGAGAAGATTATTAGGAAAATGTCTTTAAGTTGGAGATAGGAAATGAATTTTAGTGCCCAAGTTGAGGCATTTTTAAAAAAATATATGGAAGCATAGGGACTTTAACTAAGAAAGTCAGAATATATGCAGAAATATCCTATAAGAAATTCTTTCCTAATATCTTAAATTTTCTCAGTGAAGTAAGAAAACTTATGTGAAAGGATTGGAGTTTGGGGAGGTTTAGGAAAGAGTTAAAACTATGAAATCAGTTGGGTATGAAGAAAGAGGAGTAGATAGATGAAGGAATTGGTGTGCTTTTTTGGTCAGAAAATTTGTGTTTGTGCATAGAAAGAACCACGAAGCGGTGTGACTGTTTCCTCCAGCTATGTGTAATAATCTGATTAGCAAAGGTTGCTAGAGAATTAAATTTCATCAAGGTTTTTGTTTCCTTCATTGTAGAGGAATGGACACCATACTTGCAAAGGACAGTTACTGATTTTGTCACATTAAGAACAGGACAATCGGCCCGGCACCTATAGCTCAACCGGCTAAGGCGCCAGCCATGTACACCTAAGGTGGCGGGTTCGAATCCCCAGCCCGGACCCGCCAAACAACAATGACGGCTGCAACCAAAAAATAGCCGGGCGTTGTGGCGGGCGCCTGTGGTCCCAGCTACTTGGGAGGCGGAGGCAGGAGACTCGCTTGAGCCCAGGAGTTGGAGGTTGCTGTGAGCTGTAATGCCACGGCACTCTACCCAGGGGGACAGCTTGAGGCTCTGGCTCAAAAAAAAAAAAAAAAAAAGAACAGGACAATCTCCTGGCAAGCCCATAGATGTTTTGTGACTTGGGGCAATCCCCCTAGTAACTCAGTGTTCTGGAATGAGATAAGATCAGTCACTCACTAGTAAGCATGTGTTAAACATTGATGCTTATTAGTTCTTCATGAGGGTTGTGGGGAAAGAACACGTGGCAATCCTTATACATGCAGCCCCTTAACTCTCCACACCTGTTGTGTATGTCATTAACATAACTCTCCACACCTGTGTATAACCTTACTAAATAGCCATTGCAGAGGGGGCTCTGGGCTACCCTGCACTCAAGGTTAGCCCACCTCTCACAAGCTTGTACTTCTTTCTAATCCGTGTCATGCTTAGTTCCTTCCTGTGGCTACCAAGACCAGGGCCTTAGGGGTCACAACACTTCATACAAACACAATAAATGGAATGAGGTATGCAGGAGGTGAGAGCATATTCTGATAATCATTTTTTAATGACCTCAATATACATTTTTTCTCAAACTCTTTCCATGCCTCTTCCTCATCTCTTACAATTAGCATTGTCTGAGATTTTGTCCTGGGTCCTTTTCTAGTTCCTATTTTGACTCTCATGAGAGGCACACTTGCCCAATTGTGTGCTTTACACACCACAACTGATGACACCCAGGCATTAATTCTGAGCCTTTATAATTTCCATAGCTCCAGATTTATATATCTGGCCCCACCATGGTCCATCCTCCACATGGAAGAGAAATCCTAACTGCTCAGAGGAAGGTAGCTCATCATCGCCACCTGCTTCTGAACAACCAGTATCAGGAGTAAAGCGTGAGTCCTAACACTCTGAGTACTTCTGTAAAGCTCCTCTACATCCCTTTCTGTTGCTTACAACCACCTTGCACCTATTTGCTTTAACTGTATAATGCCATTTCCCCCCAGTTTATTTCATTTATCCCTCAAACCTGGGATATCTTAATCATCATTCACTCCCAAGACTCAAGTAGGTCTCAGAAGACCTTTTCTCACACCTGTCCCAAGACCTGACGTATTTTCTCTCTGCCATTTTTAACTCCAGTGTTCTTAAAAATCCCTGTATCTCTACATCCTCAAACTCTCCTCATCACCATTTACTTCAAATAAAACTTGGTTCTATTCTGATGATGCTGTTTCCCTTTCAACTCTCCCAAGTGAAGAAGTCGTGTTCTTTCTTGCAAAGGCAGGCGTGCTTTCATGGCAGTGCAGGGCTCTGGGGGGTTCATTTCATAACCCCTTTCTATAGGTATTTTCATAACATACTTTATTATGACTTAAAATGGCAACCTTAGATTTTGCGGCGTTGTAATCTATTTCTTCATGAACTTCTCAGGAATCTTTAGCAGATCCAGATGTGGATCCTTTTAATACAGAGACATAGAAAATAAAACAAGGATTGTATGTCACTTCCCCATACCCAATACACAATAATAAAACAACAGGGGCAGGGTGACTGCATGAAACACACCCATTCAAAAATGCAAAGAAGAGGAGGAATTTAGCAGCCACTAGTTCACTGTAATTCTGAAATCCCACGGGGCCAATTTTGTGAGGTCACCTTACACTGGGCCCACATTTTATGAGGTCTCTCTACCCTTGATTAAATCTGTGTTATGCTCCCTTAATGTCTTTCCCCAGTCTATTAATTTCTGTGACTTGCCCTCTATCTTGTGGGTGCCCTTTCTTTTTCATCATCCACTTTAGCCACATCTGAACTGAGAGTAGGAAATGCATCCTCCTGGGAATCTACTAAGTTCTTTAAACCTGCTTCATGGAGAAGCAAATCTTAATATCTTGACTAGTCTTAGCATCTTTTAATACAGGCTGGTTCTTCTTAGGCCAATGCAACATGATAAAAAAATTTTGAGACATTTTACTTATATTTTCTACTTCATTTTAAAATACCAATAGTTATACCCACCATTAATTCTCTCTTCTATTTAAGCAAAATATTGAAAAAAATAAACAGCATGAAAACCTGTATGAGACAACATCATTATTAAATAAATACATTTATGAGACATTTAGTTCTTTCCCTGATGAATGTTAGAACAGAAATATGTGAAAATATATTAAAACTTAAAGATTGATTACATCTGTAGTAAAAGTATATCCAAGGCACCTTATTTTAGAAGAGATATCTTATCCCCCCAACTAAAAAGACATTAGATCTTTTCCCCAGTGATTTAAAATAAGAAAGAGAACACAAGTAACATATAAAATACCACAGCAATAAAGTCCTTTGCAGAATGGGGGTGAAATTGGAGGCCATTGCCTGAAGTGAAACAAGCTCAAGGCAGAAAGTCAAATAGCACATGTTCTCCCTTAGAAGTGGGTGCTAAAAACATGTGCACACGTGGTCACAGAGAATGTTCTATGTGCATCTTTGCAAAGCACATCCTAAAAATAATGCAAATGAATTATTGTAAAAATATATTTGCCAAACATGCCATAAATTGTATCCTTAAAATTTCTAACATGCTTTTTCATTTAAAATTTTTTTTCTGTTTTCATTTTAAGGCATAATTCATTAAATAAGGCCCATAATTTTAGATCAAAAGTAATTTCTTAGGAATCTGTGAACATAAAGTAAATATACACTGTTAGGCAAAATACAGATATGGATTATTCGAATGTGTCTTCTAAAGAAAATTGTGAGCTCCACAGTTATACCACACCCTTAACTACAACCGTGGCATTAAAATTTCATATTACGAAATATATTTTAGATATCACTTGGTGGGTCCAACGTGCACTACTTCAGCAATGGGTTCACAGAAGATGGACTTCACCACAATGCAATACATCAGTGTGGCAAAATGGCACTCAAGCTCCATGAATATATACATAAAAAAATGGAAAAATAAATACATAGCATCGATTTAGTGAATCATATTTAAATTGCAAAGATTTTATTGAGCCTGCACAAAGAGATATTTATTACTATAAGTAATCTTTTAAAACTTCCACCCACACTTTTCAAAAGGTAATTTTATTAAACTTTTTCAAAAGTATCTTTTGCATAATATATATGGTATCTATGTATCTGGCAGTACAGGAAGAAATAATGAACACGCACCGTATCTTCATCTCTATGCAGATGAAGAATAGTAAGCTCTTGTCCTTGATTTAACATTCACAGAAAATCAACCAACTTAAAGGGTAACATGAAAAAACCCTTGTGTCAGCATTTTTAGTGTAATCATGTATTTCAATACAGCAGCGTACGGTTTAATGAGAACCCCTTCAAAATAAATCATAGCACTAGCACACTTTTGGAAAGAATAGCTCATCGTTGAAAAGTTCCAAAGAGGGAAAGTCATTTCTGATAAACCACGTATATTAGACCTTCACAAAGGGATGAATTGTGATCATGGACAGCTTGTCTGAATGTCTGCTAATGCATTTCCAACCACTCACATTACAAAGTTAATATACTCTGTTTTAAAAACAAGAGATTAAGATCAGAAATCTATTGCCACAGCAACAGCGCCCTCTGATCAGCCGCTCACTTCCCTCATTGCTATAAATGATCTTCAATGTTTCCAAGGATATTTGGTTATGTATATGCAGATATTTCTGCCTGAATATAATTTTATATTTATGAAGTGAGTCAATTCTCCATAAATAAATATGAATGGAAAACAAATATGGCAGCTATCTAGTATGAGTGGATTTTGTTTTGATTGTCTAAAATTTTTCTGAGGTTTATTTGTCTTTTGAGGATTACTGCTTTCTTTATAAAGCATAATCCATGCTTCAGCTTCACGTGGTGAAATTTGATTTATTTCCTGTGTCAAAAGAGAATTCTCTCTTCTGTTCAGAAGTAAAGAAACTCTTTCTCCCTTTAGTTTAATTTGAACATTTTTAAAATTTGAACATTGCTATGACCTATCGATGATTCCCAACATTCCTCTTAAATTATAAAAAATGTATATTAAATTGATAATCAAGTTATATATTAAATTACTTTCCATTTTGTAACAAAATTTGGTAAAGTCAGTCTTTGAAAACATGTAATAGATTAAGACACTAAGAACTTCATTAAAATATATTGGTTAGTATTATTTTTTATCTTTAAGCAGACAAGAAGATAAAACAAAAGGCACCAGGTTTACAAAAGTCTTAATCATTTTACTAATTTTCACAAATCCTAATTTTTTTTCTAACAGGAAGAAAGAGAGGTTCTCACATTTATACTCATAGTTCTAATGTGCTTCCCTATGTTGACAATCCAGATCTTACACTGAAAATTTTATAAATGTCTCTTAAAATGGCATCAAATTTGCATGAAAATATTCCACCATACATACTAAAATTACATATGCATATATCATAATGACAGAAGAAAGTGTGTCCTAGATATTTGCCCTACACAAAATGCAAATACAATGCTTATACAACAATAGGCACAACATAACTCTACCATTGGGCACATTATACCTTTTTCATAAGTGAATTTGTTTTTTGGTTCTGTTTTGTTTTTTGGGGACAGAGTTTCACTCTGTGACCCAGGCTAGCATGCTGTGATGTCAGCCTAGCTCACAGCAACCTCAAATTCTTGGGCTCAAGTGACCCTTTGCCTCAGCCTTCCAAGTAGCTGGGACTACAGGCACCTGCCACCGGGCTGGCTAATTTTTCTATTTTTAGTACAGACAGGATCTCACTCTTGCTCAGGCTGGTCTCAAACTCCTGAGCTCAAGCAATCTTCCGGCCTCAGCTTCTCAGAGTGCTGGGATTACAGGCGTGTGCTACCACCCCCAGCCCCTTTCATAAGTGAATTTGAAGCAACCAACTGGATATTTATTTGGCTACACCAATAAAGTACTTTAGAATTGTCATTTTGATATGTTGTGCAAGATATATATAAATCATGTAGTTATGCCATCAGGTAATCAACACACAAAATAAGTGACTCCAGAAAGTGAAATCAATTAATTTTAATATGAGGAACTAGAAAATAGCCTTAAATGTGTATTCATCTCCATATATTTAATGAAAAAGAACAATAAGCAGCAAATATATTGAGGAATTCCAATTAAAATTACATAGAATTCTGAAAATCCCCTTATCAGGTTTGTTATGTGGAGTCAGACATTATGCATGAAGAATGTTTAACATTGTACAGGAATGGAGCTCTTTGTCATGGAATCAACTTATAAATTTAATTTGATTAAAACTATTAATAATCAGTCTTTCTAAATGCATACATGCAAACTGTACAGTTTTTAAAATAATTTCATATGATTCCTGAGATTAAGAACTTGTACTTTATTTTGGATATTCTGGTAATGTTACAGATAATTGTTTATGCCTGTGTTAAAATGGCAAAAGCTTTATGAGTATGGCTCCTGGAAAATTCAACTCTTAGCAAAACACTGTTAAAAAAATTGAATATTTTTTGCTGACATGGTAATATAAGAACTATATTCTCTCAGGGTGTCCTGCAGTATAATTTATATATAAGAATATTGGCTTTCTTGGAACATAAAAAGTATATGAATTATTTAACTCTGGTTACATCTGTGTTTTTTATGAACATATTTTATGAAAATAAACTTGCAATTGATGCCTAATTCATTAATAAATAGAACCCAGTAGGCTATAAATATGTCTCTTGCCTTATATACTTTTAAAACATTGGATGTTCATGTTATTATAAAAATATATTCACTGCTTTATAGTAAAAGTAACTCATTAATATTCAAATTTAAAACTAATTAATGTTTACAGGTAAAATAAAATGTAAGAACACTTTACAAGAAGTCTTCTGCATATATGTACGAGATCTTTGATCAGTATGATAATTAGAAGAAATTTGATGTTTGAGGACTCCAAAAAACCTAAAAGTATAGTCGATGTTAATTATTTCAACTACTGACTCTCCTTTTGCTAACCTATTATAGAGAGTATATTTTTAACAAATTTTATTCCTTCACTGACAGAAGAATCCCTCAGACATGTAAAGGTCTGATGTAGAGAAATCTTCAATTAATTTCAACCTTAAGACTTATCTGCAAAAAAAGACAGCAGTCTACCAATTCCTAAAAAGAGATATTCACTATTTTTCATTTGGCATTGCTAGACTACATTTGTGCCATATTAATTACTAAAACTAAATTGCTTAATACAATCAAAGATTGGTTTGAGTGTATTAAGGTAATAGAAAAAATAATTCTGGGTGCAGAAATATCTACTAAAAATAAAATAAAAGGTGAAGATAATGGATAAAGAAAGTTGTTCAGTTGTTCAGGCAGTGACATTAGGAAAATGTAAATTAAAAACAGAAGTGCCAGTAGTGTACATTTACCAGAATGGCTAAAGACTCAAGCAATAAAAGCTTATAAAATTTGAAGGTTTTAGAAGGAGGGAAAGCACAATTTGACTCCCATACATTTCTCATTAGAAAGCAGAGTGATATAAACATTTTGGGAAAATATTCAAGGTCATGTGCAGAGGCTCATGCTTGTAATCCTAGCACTCTGGAAAACTAAGGCAAGTGGATCCCTTGAGCTCAGGAGTTGGAGACCAGCTTGAGTCATACCCTGTCTCTACTAAAAATAGAAAAACTAGCAAGGCGTGGTGGGCACCAGTAGTCTCAGCCGCTTAGGATACTGAGGCAGGAGGATCGCTTGAGCCCAGGAGTTTGAGGTTGCTATGAACTATGGTGCCACTCTACCCAGGAAGAGAAAGAAAGAAAAAAGAAAATATTCAATAGATTCTTGCAAAGTCAAACACATATACACTGATCATACAGCCCAATAATCTCATTCCCACCAAAGATACAATACGTGTGTTCATTAGGGACCTATACATAAGCATTCATACTTTTTTATAATTACATAAAACTGGAATTCATCTGACAATCATCAGGGTCAAGAATCCTGATGTCAAAGGATGAATAGATAAACAAATTGCAGTTTATCCCTAGAATGGATTACTGTTACCAAAGACTACTAGCCAAACTAGATGTCTTTGCCATTGAAAATGAACTTTCAGCATGACCTTCAGGGCTTAATAGTCTGAAGATTAATACTTCTGAAAGGTTAAACAAGAGAACAGATGAATCCTATTACTTTTGTTTTGCTAGCTTACGACATACATATATAATACACGTGATTGTTAGGCAGAAGTCAAGAGAAGTTTACAAAATGAGAGCATGTCTCCATGTTGGAGTTCATAACTTCATTATTAATGCCAAATATTTTACTTTTCTTCCATTGGTTATAATTAACTTCACAAGATAACAAATCACTTGGCTTAAAGTGATTTCTTAGTTTTTAATTCTTTATAATTCATTTCATTTACTTTGCTGTTAGTTTTATACCCTCCTTAGTTAAGTGATTATTTATTTTAGTCTAGTAAAATAATGAAAGTATTTAGGACTATAAATGTGCCTTACTTTCAGCATTGGCCATGTCAGCTATATTATATAATTAGTGTAATTATTTTATTTAGTCTTTTAAAACATCAATAATTAATTTACAATCACTAAAAAGTGGAAAAAGCCTAAATGCCCCTCAACCCAGAAATGGATTGGCAAGCTGTGGTATATGTATATCATAGAATACTATTCAGCTATTTTAAAAAATGGAGATTTTACAGCATTTTTATTAACTTAGATGGAGGTGGAATACATTATTCTTAGTGAAGCATCACAGGAATGGGGAAGCATGAATCCTATGTATTCAACTTTGATATGAGGACAATTAATGACAATTAATGACACAGTGGGAGGTGGGGGAAGGAGAGAGCAGACAGAAAAGGAAAGAGTGGGTGAGGGAAAGGAAAAGGAAAAAAAAGAAAATAGTGACTAATTCTCACATAAATTAGATTTAATTTTGACCAAATTACATTATTTGAACAATAATTTTTAATTCAACTTGTTAGTATGTTAGGATATTGCATCCTCATTTATAAGTGAAATATATTTGTAATTTCCCTTTATAATAATATATTTTTTCCAATTTTAATATCAGGTATATCCAGATGAAGTAGAATAATTTTGAAGTATTTCTTCTTTTTCTATTGCCTATAAGATTTGGCATAATTGTTTTTTTTTAAATTATCTTCTATTTTTATTTATAAATATTAGTTGTCTGCTTTTTGAGACTTTGGGGGGAAAAAGAAGTAGAAGAAGTTAACTGATGACTCTGTACTGAACCTCAGAGTCAAAGCATTCTATGATAGACATACTCTTATTTGACAATGTGAATGTTACTTTCTTTGCATTATTATTATTATTGCTCAACATTTCATTGCAGCAATCATCTGATTTCTTTTCTGAATGTATTTATCTTTGTTCATTCTTTACGAGGTTTTTGTTTCTAGTCCTTATCTTAAACATTGTCATTGTTATTAAATTTTAAGCCTTTTTAATTTCATGAAGGCAAAAAGTGGAAACCGAATAAACACATGTTTATGTATAGAGAAAATTTTTAAAAAGTCAATAATTGCAGCTTGGAAAGCAGTTAGGTAAGCAAGCTGTCTAAGAGAATGTTTTCTTTTGCTTTAATTTCAAATTGTTTGATTTATTTGGATGGCATTTTCTCATTGATTCTTACTGATTTTATTGTTTGGGGAGATTTTTATATATGGTGGTGTTTTTCTCAATATTCCACAGCCAGAGGACAAAGAAGTATATAATCATTGAATTGTATGAAAATTTTATGGAGATATTTATACACACACATGCACAATTGTGTAACAGTGTGCATATATAGGTACAGACCTATACACATGTATTTGTGGATCTGTGTATTCACATAGATACATATATTTTTAATAAATGTCTTACTTAGACGTTCTATATCCTTATTTATCATCTACATCCTTGATCCTAAGGGATCATGATGAGAATACTATCCTCAAGCCTACTAATACCATTGCATTTGAAAATTTTTTTCTTATTTTTATAATGGAAGTTCTTTGTACACTTAAGTTGATTAGCTGCATTAACTGTCATAGTCATAACTTTTATTTTTCATGCACTTACTATAAGTTGATTAGATGGATGAACTGTCATTGTAGTTATAACTTTGGTTCATCTCTATGTATATATCAAAATCTTTAGTAGTAGAAACGTTGTTTTATTTCTTCTGGTGATTTCTAAAATTGTGTTCCTCCTTCCCTTGGTAGAGGAGACCTGAATTACCGTCAAGAGACTGAAAGGTGATCCATCTTCTTCGATAACCACAGTGATTTTCTGCTGCCTCTTTCTGGAGCAAGGAGAAACAAAAAGAGTGAAGTACAGCATCAGTCTCTAGCTAGAATAGCTATCTGGAAATGTCAACTTAGTACATGCGTTTTCATTTCCCTTCTACAAGCAGGAAGGAATGAGAGAACTCAGGAAGGTTCAGCACCCTTGTGCTGCACTTCAATAATCTGTAGACCCTTTTGATAAAACAGTGATGCACAGGAGTATGCACGAAATATTTGTAGTTTTATAGTATTTATGTGACTGTTTTAAAAAAATGAAATATAGATCAAAGAGAATGGACATCTCTACTATTCTGAGAGATATTTAAATTCTGAGTTTTTAAGAAACAAGGCAAATTTACATTTAAAGCAGCCTTATATGTAAATAATTCATTTTGATATTTGAAATGATACAAAAATTCAATTAAAACAATAGTATGTACCAAACACATTTTCATCTTAAATTCATTGTATTAAATGAAATAGCCAAGTTTATTAATTTCCTCCACAGATAGAGAAAAAGTTTCTTCATATTACTGAGTCTACAAATAGGGTATTTCAAAATTTTCTATTACATTATATGTTCAATAATTTATTACTTTTAAAACAGAGAATGAAGTTTATAGTAATCAATTATGTTGCCTCCATTCTCACTGGGCTCTATTAATCTTAAAACTATAAATCGTTGTGGAAAAAATTCCTCCTTATACACGGTTTTCATTCCAAGTCTAATTGAAAATCATGATCTCTGGAAGTGTGATGTTTTAAAGAACAAGAAAAGTCTGTAAATAATTGTGCTTGGACAGCTCTTCTTTTAGAGGAGTTACTCTTATTTGGAAGCCATTTTCTCATTAAATAATTATGTTTCCATTTTCTTATCATATGCGTGGAGGGCAATGAAGCCTATTTTATAATGTTTCAAAAATCTGTAACTAAGGGTAAGTAATAATTCAGACAGTTTTTTGGTTAATCAATAAAGCACTTTTTGTTTTTTATTTCATTTAAGAGAAACAACTAGATTTTACATTAATGTGATAATTTTTCATACTTTTTTGGCTCATTTCTAGTACTATTTCTTTTCACAATAAAGTACTTTAAATAAATCCATGATTTAAACATCATTCTGTCTACCTTACAGAAAATGGATTTTTAAAAAGACTTATCACAAACATAAGAATCACACATATGCAGAAATAAAATTCCTTGTATTTATTCAAAATGTAACTATTCTGTGAAACTGTTTTTTACCTTAAATATTAATATATAGTTACAAAGATCAGACAAGTCAGTATATGTAATTTACTTAGCACGAAAGATAACTGAAGAATAGCAATTTTTTTTTGATATTCCATGTTTTCTATTCATCTTCCTCTCCAATATATGCTATGTAGAATTTTTTAAAAATTAATACTTAATTAAAAGTTGTTGATCTATGATATTTTGGACTAAAGTTATTAGATTCATGAGTCTGCATTTCCTAGAATCCTTTTCTTACATAGAATGGCCAAGATTTTCTTTGAATTATCTGATAGATGTAATTTCACCATGATACCTAAATATATTATATTTAACAAATTAAGTATATAACACTAGGGTTAGTTAGCAATCATTTTAAAGACTCACCATCAATTCCACAATAGAGCAAGATTTTAAAAGGGTGTTAGATAAAGCAAGATTTGTAAAAATGCATTTAAGTTTTATTTAAACTTTGTGTGCATGTATGTGTGTGTATTTTTGTGTATAAATACATGAAAAAAGCTTATTTTTTTTAATTGGAATGATTCAATGCTAGAGGAATTCCCACACACATTATAGTGCAGAAAGGAAGAAAAAATCCAGAGCTCGGTCCTAGATGCTGATGTGTGTATATCTGTTTCTGTGAATGTGCATGTATATAAATAAATCTTCATATGTAAAATATTTTGAATAAAATACTTCTTAACCTACTCTAACCAAGACTTTTAATTGTAACTTTATGATCTATTGAGGTATAAAAAGATCTTCATTTACTTCTAAGCTTGCATCCTATATTTTTTCTCTTTTTTCTATTAAGAATATTAATCTAGGTCAGGTGCAGTGGCTCAGGCACTCGGAGGCTAAGGCAGGTGGATCCCTTGAGCTCAGGAGTTCGAGAACAGCCTGAGCAAAAGCAATACCCCAGGTGGTGCTGTGGCTCAGTGAGTAGGGTGCCGGCCCCATATACTGAGGGAGGTGGGTTCAGACCCAGCCCCAGCCAAACTGAAACAAAAAAAAAAAGTACCTGGGCATTGTGGCAGGTGCCTGTAGTCCCAGCTACTTGGGAGGCTGAGGCAAGAGAATTGCCTAAGCCCAGGAGTGGGAGGTTGCTGTGAGCTGTGACACTATGGCACTCTATTGAGGGTGACAAAGTGAGACTCTGTCTTTAAAAAAAAAATTAAAAAAAAATAAAGAGCAATACCCCATCTTTATTAAAAATATAAAAACTAGCCAGACTTGGTAGTGGGCACCTGAAAGGCTGAAGCAAGAGGATCACTGGAGCCCAAAAATTTGGGATTGCTGTGAGCTATGACTCCACAGCACTCTACCCAGAGTGATAGAGTGAGAGAGTCTGTCTGTCTCAAAAAGATAAAATAAATAAATAAATAAATAAATCCAGAATACTACTCTAGTTATTTAAGTATAAAAATAAATTAGGTATATGTTTGTGTCTGTGTATAGGTATGTTTTTAATAACATTGTATTCCTGTCATATGGGTATAGAAATGAGTATTTCAGTACTGGTAATTCTCAGATAAATGACTTTCTTTTAAGAGTAAGAACTTTTCTTGCCCAGGTTGTTTGTTTTTTCAATCAACTGAATGGCAGTTAACACAGCAGGAGGACAAAGTGGCTGAAGGGTCTTTTTAACTGGAAGCCTTAGATTTCTTCATTTTTGTAAGTAAAGACTCTGCTAATTTCTTTTAATTAGCTTGTCTAATTACCTTAAGTGGACCCATATTTATCCATGTCTTGCCTGTGCTAGGGATCTGAAAACTTCCAGGTGGAATTTCTGTCCCCAAGTGCTCTCTCTCTGCAACCCTTTGCCCTTCCCTCCCCCATCCTGCTGCTAAGCACTGCATCTACCACCCTTGGGACTAAAGAACATGGAGACACATACCCAATGGAGACACATACCCAGTCACCACACCTATCTTTTTTCAGTTTATATCAGAAGAACACCTCCATCTTTCAAGTATCTGGCTCTTGATAAGAAGAGTCATTTTCCATGATGGTATCTGTTTATTACCTTCTGATCACCTGATTTAATATTGACACTCACCCTCCAACTTGCTACCTCTCACTATTTTTTAAATAACTTGAGATATGAACAGAACTTTCTCCAAAGAAGATAGACGAATGGCCAACAAACACATGAAAAACTGCTCATCATCCCCAATCATCAGAGAAATGTAAATCAAAACCACATTGAAATATCACTTGACCCCAGTGAGAATAGTCCACATCACAAAGTCCCATAGCTGCTGATGCTGGTGCAGATGTGGAGAGAAGGGAACATTTATGCACTGTTGGTGGAACTGCAAACTAATACAGCCTCTTTGAAAAGAGGTATGGAGGATCCTCAAAGAACTAAAAGTTCAAACCTTCCATTTGATCCCACAGTTCCATTACTAGGTATCTTCAGAAGAACAAAAATCATTCTACCATAAGGACATTTGCACTAGATTGTTTATTGCAGCTCAATTCACAATCACCAAGATGTAGAATCATATGAAGTGCCCATCAGCTCATGGATGGATTAACAAATTGTGGTGTATGTACACCATGGAGTACTATGCAGCCGTAAAGAAAGATGGAAACTTTACATCTTTTGTATTTACCTAGATGAATTTGGAGAACATTCTCCTAAGGAAAATATCACAAGAATGGAAAAGCTTTATCAGAATGTTTATTGCAGCCCAATTCATAATTGCCAGGTCATGGAAGAAGCCCAAGTGCCCATCGATCCATGAATGGATCAACAAACTGTGGTATATGTACACCATGGAATACTATGCAGCCATTAAGAAGGATAGGGACTTTACGTCCTTCATGGTCACATGGATGGAGCTGGAGAATGTTCTTCTGAGCAAAGTATCACAAGAATGGAGGAAAAAGTATCCAATGTACACACCCCTATTATGAAACTAAT
>NW_003852456.1:7096113-7122345 GCF_000181295.1 Otolemur garnettii
TTCTATGAGTAGAATGTGAACGTTTTAAAACAATAACTGAGAAAATGACATGAAGGCTGTGTTGACTAGTTTGATGGAAGTATTTTGGATTGCATGTGAAAACCCCACACTGTACCCCAGAAGTGCATTAATGTACATAGTTACCATTTAATAAGAAAAAAAAAAAAAGAATGGAAAAGCAAGTATCCAAGTACTCAGTACTAACATGAATGAATACAAGCCTACACAAGAGAAAAACATAATTAAACTCAAGTATTGGGAGGAGGGAAGAGAAAGGGAAGGGTGAATGAGGAGGAAGGGGGTATGGCAAGCTTCCAACTAAGAGGTCCAATGTATGGCTATACGGCACATTTCCTAGGTGAAGGGCACAACTACAACTTGGACTTTACCTAACAAACAATGTAACCTAAGCAACTGTACCCTCATAGTAATCTAAAATTTTAAAAAAGTTACATAGCACTAGTCATCCTCTAATAAGTTGTATTTTCCCCTATTGATTACTAATCATTTACTGTTTGTCTTTCCTCACTGTATCTCAATTGAATTTAAGGATTCTCTTTTTCTTTTTTATACACAGTGAAATTCTAAATTCCCAGAAAACTACCTGCTGTATTTAGAGACCCATTAAGATTTTCTAAGTGAACAAATCCTCCCTTATTTTATTAAAATCACTTTGCTGTAAACTTACACCATCAACTTGTGGATGTGTTATATGAACAGTGACTATAGTGGAAGTGAGTGATGGGACTAAAAGTTACAGTTGCTGGTTCCACCTCACAATATTATGCCCCAACTCCATCTTGCTAAGGGCTTTCAACTCTCCTCCTTTAAGATAGAAAGCTCAACTGAAAGAGTCTAGTAATAAGTGCAAAACCCTAGCTTCCCCTTGTAAGGACTCCCCTTATCAGGAATTGGCTCTTGTCAAATTCAGCTTGCATTAAGGACTTCCCTCCCCTACCAAAATCCCCTTATAAAATATTTCCACCCCTGCTTCTAAGGGTCAAAGGACTTTGAGACATGAGCCTGCTCTCCACCTGACTGATCAATAAAGGACCCTTGCTTAATTTGGACTCCGTGTGCTGGGGTTTCTCTATTCCACTTGCTTTGGGTATAACATTTGGAGGCCCCAGTGATATTTGCCAGCCAGAGAGTTGGCTTCCCTGTGTAGGGAACATCCCCCTGGGATGTTCTAGGGCCCCATAATTCCCTGAACTCCTCCTGAGGGTTTCAGAGGGACTCCTTCCAACTCCTCACCCAAATTCAGGTCCTACAACTTATTCTTGAGAGGTAATTGTCCACAGTGTTTGAGTCTATGGTGTTTGTTTGAAATTGTGGTTTTTTTGTTTTGTTTTGTTTTGTTTAGAAGGGCCCTTAGGGATCTCCGAGGGGAGACCACAGGACAGGAGCCTCAGGGGTTGGTCCTGCCTGGCCTGTCAGAGACACTAGGATGCTACTTCCATCAGGACTCAGGTGCTTTGGTCTTTTGGCCTTGGGGAAGTTTGGACACAGAGGCCCAGGTGAAAAGGGAGCCTCAGGGGTTGGCCCTGAGGACAGGCCCTTAAACCTGTAAGACAGAAGCCTCAGGGAACCTGGCCTGTCTGTTAAGGCAGGAGCCTCAGGGAATCCTGGCCTGTCGGGACTCTCAGAGACATGTGTGTCAGTAGTGCAACCTGTTCATAGAAACACCCAGACACTGGTGAGGAGCCTTGTCCTCAGATGCGCACTTTAGTTTGTTTCTTTTGTTTGGAGTTGTAGGTGGTGTTTGCTTGAGGGACCTCCAAGGGGAGACCACTGAACAGGAGCCTCCAGGAAGCCTGGCCTGTCAGCTTTGGTCTTTTGGCCTTGGGAAAGGGGCACAGGTGAAAAGGGGTAGTCTGTAAAGCTGTAAAACTGGAGCCTCAGGGAATCTGGCCTGTCTGGAGCTCTCAGCGACAAGTGTGTCTGTAGCATGACCCATCCCTAGAAACACCAGCACACTGGTGGGGAGCCTCAGCCTCAGATGCACACTTTAGACTTGTATATATGTTTGTTTATACTAACCATTGTTTTTTGGGAATTGTGTGTATGACAAGTCATTTTGTTTCTTCTGGTGATGTATGTATTTTGGTTTGTCTGTCAAATTGTGAGATCTCATTCTGCAGTTCTTCTCGACTGTTCCCCAGCCCCGAAGGGTCCTTGCCCCATCAGAGAAAGAGGATTTGTTGACTCCTTACAACATAGGAGCGCTATTCTCTCCCCAGTCTCCTTGACAGGAGAAACTCAACACTGCCACTGGAGCCTCCTGCTCCTCAGCACTCACTCTGGCATCTCACCTCTGGTCTCACAGGAACCCCAAGTCTAAAGGACAGGCCCAGATCCTCCCCCTTCAGAAGGCACCTTCCAGGAAGGGAGCAGGAAAAGGTGTCTGCCTCTGTCTTGTCTATGTCCATTTTTCAACAGGGTTCAAACAGAAGCTAAAAAGCCTTCTTGGCTGGTTTTGGTGATGCTGGGGAGGAGGGGCAAAGGGTTAAGATGCATGCAGCTTTGTGTTATGGCAGTCACCGCTGTACCACACTTCAAGAATTTCCATGTACCCCTGTCCCCACACATACCTAAGTATTTTCAAAGGCAGCAGATAACAAAACTAACACCTTCTTATCTAAAGTATGATAAAATGGAATATGAGGAGAATTTCTTCCTTTTAAAGCATATACCTGATCCTTGTTATTCCGTGACAGACATTTAAATACAGATTGTCCCCAAAAGTTACCCCTAAAGTTGCCCAACTGTAGCTATGTAGCTTTATTTACAAAATAGTCATTACTAAATTTTACAAAGAGGTAGTAAAATAGAGAGAATATTTTGTTAAGTACCCTTATTTTCCCTGTGTATGGTGGCTTTATGGGTGACTTTTGGGACATTCTGTATATAAACCTAAATCTCTCACTGAAAAGTTTTGGAAACACTTCATTATGTAATTTTAAAAAGGTGGTCAGAACAAGCTTTTTGACATTTTGACTGGGACTTGTGGTTTTAAATTTGCACCCCAAACTTAAAGAAGAGAAATATTTAAGTTGGTCCTAAATTAGCTGGCTGGGGAAAAAAATTTCATGTTGGAATTTATCATTCAATATAATTGGAATTGTTAAAAAATGCATTTTTTTTTTACTGGCTATATTACATTCATTTAAAAGTGTCACTCATTCTGATGTGATTTGATTTTTTAATAGTACATTCCCTGGTTAAAAATTTATTGTGATGATATAAACAATGAATACCTTCTATTTCTGTTATCCTTCTGGATTAAATGTCAAAATTGCTTTTCCTCTTACTTGGTTTTAGCTAAGATTTTCACCTGAAAAGTTGACTCACTAAATAGTATGATGGATAAACATGAAAACATGTTGTGGGGTAGTTTCAGTATAATGAATCTTTGTAAATCATGAACATGATGTAATTTGTATCTTATTTTGTAATAGACATTTTTAAGAGTGGTTTTGGAGAAGAACTAAGTGGAAAGTGCAGAGTTTCCATGTACCCCTGCCCCACACATACCTAAACCCCCCATTATCAACATTCTCCACCAGATAGGTACAACTGTTACAACAGATGAATCTACCTTGACAAGTGATTATCAATGTTACCTTATGAGCAGCATTAAAAACATGTAAGTACAGGAGTATGAACGTGCCTTTTATTTGTGCATGACACAATTTACTATGTGAAAAAAAGTAAACTTGGTTCTAAAATGTATTATTTGGGGGAGGTAAGCAAAATTATATATTCAGGTATTATACAAGTTCAGAAAAACATGCAATTTTGCATTTTACCATTATAATATCATACAGAATAATTTTGCTGCCCTAAAATCTTCTGTATCATAACCCCTCAGGCCCTGATCTCCGTCGCCGCAGGAAGGAACCAGGCGTGACACGGATTAGAAGTACAAGATTACAGGAGGCGGACTAACCTAGAGTGCAGGGTAGCCCAGAGCCCCGTCTGCAATGGCTATTAATTAAGGTTACACACAACAGGTGTGGAGAAGTAAAGTGATTACATACGAGGGCTGCATGCCCAAGGATTGCCACGTGCTCTTTCCTTACGTGTTCTTTCCCCACAACCCCCATGAAGAAGGACCAAGCATCCATGTTTAACACATGCTTACAAGTGAGTGACCGATCTTACCTCATTCCCAACACTGAGTTACTAGGGGGATTGCCCCCAAGTCACAAAACGTCTCTAGGCTTGCCAGGAGACTGTCCTGTTCTCAGTGTTTCCTTTTAATGTGATAAGAATCAGTAACTGTCCTTTGCAAGCATGCTGTCCTTTCCTGTGTTTCAGCTCCCTCTCTCCTGAAACTTCAATCATTTTCTGTTATTTTTCTCTTACAGACCCATATGTTCTACTCATTTAAGTTTGTGATATTAGAGTTCTCCACTAAAACACGACAAAATAAGTGAGTGACAAAATGTGGCAAGGAAGACAATACCTGGCATGTCGTAAACTCTAGGCTCAGCCTGGAGCATGGCTGGCAAAAAAAAAAAAAAAAAAAAAAAGGGAATCCAGTAGTTTAACTGAATTCTCGTGCCCTGACGTGTCACCGGGACGGAGCTGAAGAGTTCTGTAGAGAAAGACATCTCATGGGAACTGTGGCCTAAGCATTGAACATGGGCAGCCCATGAGGGTAAAGAAGGATTTCTTTTCCCTCTGTTTTCTCTCTCTGGTAACATTACTGGGCTTTCCCTTGTTTGTTTCCGAACAGAAGGTTAATGGCAAGGAAGCTTTTTGGAGCAGTGGAAGAACATCAACAGAGGCAAATTGGAAATATCTAGCACTGCAGTCAGTAAATATAGTGAAGGAATGCAAGCGCAGCTAACTTTATTTCCCTAGATGTGGAATTGCTAAGCTCAAGGAAATTTATGTGTTAATTAATATGAATACCGCAATATGGCATTGTAAAAACAGCCAACTGAACACATATCACGATCTCACCAACAATGTACAGCTTACTGATTTTCCCACACAGCTAACCATGTCATCAAAAGATACTTTTTTGGCATTGTATTTGTTTCCTATAAATTACCACAAAAAATAAAGATTCTGCAGAAGAGCTCTCTAGCAATGATGAATGAGAATTAAAATATAAACACACTAGTTTCTCATCCCTCAAGCAAACTACTTTTAGATATGATCTAAACCATTTCCTAGAAGCCCCCACAAGGTCTGAGACTCTATTGTCGAGAATAGCAATGTGGTTATTTGAACAAACTGTAAGGATTTCCTGTTCTACTGAGATTCACTCACCCTTTTACTTTAGGTGCTTTTTCAAATTTCTCCCAAATTTCACTTCAATCTTTTGTTTCCAGAAAGGCTTTTGTGAATCCAATGTAGAATATATTCATAATAGTAAGGGGAAAAATACGTGTTGTGTGGAGCCTTGAACTCGAGCAGTGTGGGTTAATAGCCAAATATTTAAATTTCCTTAAGTGATTGTATTTTAGTTTTCCTGACATGACTGCATGTGTGTGTGTGTGTGTGTATTTGTGCATGTGTGAGTGAGAGAAGGGCAGATTTTGAGAATTACTTACACAATGTTTTCTATGTTTACATTTACAGACATGGTGATGTAAAATAATGTGAAATTCAGGGCTCCTGACTCAGAGCTCCAGAACCAGAGAGTTGCCTTCTCATCCGACCCCATCGTGGCTTGCCTACTAAATTAAGAAAGTTATATTAATTCTGAGTTTCTAAAAAAAATAAAATAAAATACATATTTTCCTCCTAAAACAAACTTACAACTCTGAATTTCCCTTTTTTGGATTATTTAAAACTAAAAAGAAAATTACATTTGAAATACAAATATTAAAGCTTTGTTCATTAATACTTTGTAAAGAAATATAGTCTTGATGGGTCTGAGACATATTTTCTTAGGAATCAGTCAACCAGATAATCTCTTAACGTTTCTCTTGGTTAAATTTATACTCGTATTTTCAAATTATTCTATAACAGCTGCTATAAAAATATAAAAAAAGAACATAGCAAAATATGCACTTGCTATATAATATACGGTGTACAATAAAACTTACGTGCAAATAGTATTACTTTATATAGAGTGTTACAAATTTAAATCAATAGCTTCATATCTTAACAAACAAAATTATGTCTATTTGTTAAAAATAATTACATTAATATGATTAAAAATTACTGCAGCATTATACCAATACACAATACTTTATATTTTAAATAATTTCTTTTCCATTCATCCATATCTTTATTAACTATTATTATCATTTTTCAATGAATTAGCATTTAAAATTGGTTTACCTAGCAACTCAACTTATATTGTTTTACTACAATAGAAATAAAATATTAAAATAATGCAAATCTATATGTAGTATACTGAAATTCTCTAGCCTGTTGCCCTATTCAATTGAAGAATTGTTGACAATTTAAATTGAAATCAATCATTAATTAAATAGACATTTTATCTCTAAGGTAGTAGAACATTGAGAAACTGTCTTTAATCAAACGACCCAAAGCAGGGTTTTTTTTTTTCCAAACTATTGTTCCTCAGATCAAAGAGACTTGATACATCTTTGATTAAAGACAGAATAGTTCTTCGAAGATAACTAGTTTACCTTTTGAAGATTTTTTAAACTCATAAAATAAGTTAATAATTAAAGAAGTCTGGATGACAAGTATCAATTCTCCATAAAAAAAGATGCTTAAAATACGAACAGCATTAAAAATATATAAGTACAGGAGTGTGAACTTGGCTTTTATTTGTGCATGATACGATAATGAAAAGAGTGAACTTGGCTCTGAAGTGTATTTGGGGGAGGTAAGCAAAAAGTATTTTCTTCATGTAATACTTTCTCTTTCTGAATATTTAATACTTACTTTCTTTACTTCAATATTTTCTGTCTTCTAGTCTTCGAAAAATCAATGAATGGACAGTAGACGCTGAATAGATGATCACATGTATTTGGACACACATATGTTCAATTAAGTATAAACTGTCTAAATATATTGATGCATTTACTCAGATTATTCTTCCTATACTTAAGTGAGCTATGAATGTAGTATTTTTTGAGAAGTCAGTTATTTCTAACAGAAAGTCTGTGATTTAGATAATAATTATTTTAGATACACTGTACCCCCTGATTTGATCTAATCACCAACCAGTGTGATTGATATCATGGAAACAGTAATAGAATATGAAGGGGTGACAGTGGGTATATTTGTCCCATTTCTTAAGGGGAATAATTTCATCTTTTCCCCATCGAGTACGATGTTGGCTGTTGGTTTGTCATATGTGGTTTTTATAATGTCTGTTGTCTGCTTTTTTAGACCAATATATTATGTTTCTTACAATTCTTAGTTTGGACTATACTAAGACGAATACTGCCAGCAAGCATGATCATGCTAGCTTAGCTGGTATTCTTCATAGAGATTTAGTTACACCCAGAGATTACAGAAACCACCATGACTTATAGAGCAACAGTATATTTTATTTCCGGAGACAATATCATCTATGTAGAACTGTTGTTAATGATGTTAAATTGTCATTTAAGTTACAGCCTTATTTTTTAACATAGTGACAACTTCAAAAATGAAAATTTGTAATATTTGATTGTTAGCCTGAGAGCCTTAAAGTGAGCTAGATGGATAGAGATATGAAAAAAGATATGGACATAATGATTGATATAAAGAAGAATACATGTTGCTATATCTATATAGTGATATAGATAGATGATAGATGGATAGAGTGATACAGACAGATACCAGAAGGAAACTTTGAATTTTAAAATCCTTATCATAATTTAATTAAGCAAGTTTCATTTCCATTAATTCACTTATAGTATAAACAATTAAAAATTAAATATCTCAAGGATAATTTATTAAAGTTCCATTTCTATTATTTCCTTATGATGAATAGTCAGTTTCTGCCTTGATTGGTTTTGATATAGCCTTGGTTTGATGCAATATAAACTACTGGAAAGCGGAGAATATTAAGTAAATGACATATTGAGGTTATTATCAGAATTGATAAGTTATATGTTATAATTATTTCTACATAATTACTGAGTTGACTTGAACATTTTCACTTTTATCTGGTTAGTATACTTAAAGTCACAGCTATTGCTAGAAATTCAGGTGAAGTCTATGTCAGACAGCAGGTATTTAAAAATCTATCTTTAATACAAAAATGACGCCCTCCATACTGGCCTTCCTCTACCATTATTTCTCATTCATTGATAGTGCCTATGAGAAAAGAACCCTAAAAGAAAGACTTGGCCTCAGCCTTTTGATTCTTGAAATTATACTGCAAAAGTTATACTAGCCTTAGCTGTATGTTTCTTGTGTTGAAGCTAAATATGTATAGCACCTAGCAATTTATGTCTCATGTACGAAGCCAAATAATTTGTTTAATTTGAGTCCTTGATCCAATTAATATCTAAACATTAATCAGACATCAGGAGGACTTTTTACACATGGGTAGGACTGCAGAAACACTTTTGTCTTTGTAAAATCTTCATGAATGGCCATAATGTTTCATTTGCAGGCCATGGGATCCTTTTTTAATCAGAGAGACCTAGCTGTATTTGCTTTGGAACATTTGAATATATTTGTTTTGTGAAAGACTTGTGTTTTAGCCCCTCTCTTACTTTCTAAAATCTTCATTATGGCTACTCAGTATTTTGAGAAAGAGATACTAATTCATTTCTCTATCAAAAAAGGATTTACTTTTCCATTTTTTTAATTGTGCAGATAAACTGCATGGGTGGTATTTACAGGTACTGATACAATCAGGAAGAAACATTGCCGATGATGACTGCAAAAATAGAATACCAGGTGCCAATGATTTTTTTTTTCTTTCTTGAAAAAATAAGAGAAAGATTAAAGAATTGTCTAAAGATTTTCATTCTTCCAAATTTTGTTTTTCCTTTTCTTTCTTCCTACAAGGCCCATCTGTGGAGTCAGGGCTTTGCCTAATAAATATGGGAAAGGGCAGGTGTGAATCTGTAGACTGGAAACTCAGGGAGGAAAAGATTGATGTGCTGATTTGTTTTTGTGTATCTGCCCAAAAGCTGAGGGATGGATGTAATGTAATGATCATAAATAATAGACACCCTCATCAGCTGGGCTGGGAAGGGGAATGGCGCAGGCCCCAGCAGAGGGAGGGCGGCCAGCTGTTGCCGCTTCCACTGAGCAGAATTAGAGTGCGGCGTTTTCCGAACCATCCGAGAGGGGCTGGGAAGGACACCGAGTATCTGTCTCTTCCACAGAAAAGTTAGTTCAGTCAAACAAAATCAAACTTTTCCCCCTCAACATGCACAGAAACTTGAGAGTACATTTCCAGGACAAGGGAGAACCCTGCGGGCTGTTCAGACCCGTCAGCACGGCGCTCCCCTTCTATTTTAGGAGCTTTCATGAGTCTTTGATGCTTCCTCCTTTTCTAGTGGCAAGAAATGCTGAAACCAAACTTCCTTCACCTTCCCGGGATGGTAAATGACGAATTATTCACAGTCATGTCAATTATAAAGACTGACAAGAACCTCTTTTAATGACTTGGGTTATCCTTAGTTATCTTGGTATCAAATAACACAAATACTTCTAGACTTTTGGAAATGATGAGGTCAGTTGTTGTGTGTAAAGCTCTTCACATAACTTCCACCTGTGTCTGCTTGGCTTGTCATGGCAACAAATACTGGAAGTTGTTAAGGTGTATAATATCACACGTATTACCAATTAGCAGCAAATCCAGAGAAAACAAGTCAGACAGGTAATTAGTGAGAAAGAAAGTCTCCGCAGGGGCTCCTGAGTTATTTGGTATTACTATGGCCTATTTCACTTTTTTTCAACATGATACCATTTTTTATCTATGCTAAGCATTTATTCTTTTTACTAAAGACTGTTGTTTTTCCTTATAAATGACAATGAATCTCATGTTTACCCTTGCAGATAATTAAAGGTCTCAAAAAAGACCTGTGTATTATGATTTAGTTAGACTCACATTTACATATTCATAAACACTTCATTGAGAAGTGGTAACCTGTTTCTGCTTTCAAATAAAATTCAATTTCCATGTTGACTATGTACAAACACTTGAAATACATTAACAACATATTACTGTGTAGTGAAACACACATTTATACCTGTTTCAGAGAAGCTACTGAAATTGGTCACTTTTGAACAACCAATGAAGAAACTAAGTTAGAATCAAAAAGTAGGCGCTATAACGCTTCAGTAGGCTAAATGCATCCTATTAAGGTAATGATTTTAGCTAGGAGGCTTGGCTTCCCCTTGTTAGTAAAATGTCAGGAGCATGAAGGAAATAGATCATCAAATATATATTGGGATCAAAGAGAAACTGTAACTTTGAAAGTCATACAACTTCAAAAGGAAACCTTGCTTTATCTCTATTGTCTGTCTTTGCTGTTTAAGTAAATGATAGTCTTGAAAGGCAGATTTTATTTACAAAATAATAAAACGGCCAGGAATTATTTATTAGAGAGAACAGAAACTTCCTTTGTTTCTAAATATTTCGAGCAGGTGGTAATATACATTAGTGCTTCAAAGAGACTTGGAGTTGCTACAGCTGGGTGTTATTTATTCATTCATTTGTTCATTCATTCACTTATTTGTGAAGCACACAGCACATTCTACTTTGTAGAGGTATCATTTCATGAAATGTACAGAAATGTCTTTTTTTGTTTTATTAAATCATAGTTATGTACATTAATGCAATCATGGGGTACAATGTCCTGGTTTTACATACAATTTGAAATGCTTTCATCAAACTGGTCAACATAGCCTTCATGGCATTTTCTTATTTATTGTGTTAAGACATTTATATTCTACACCTAGTAATTTTCACACATACAGAAATGTCTTTTGATTGACGTTGTAGGCTGCTGATTAATGTTTTGACTTAATGAACTTTAAAAACATAATTCTTGCTGGGCTCAGTGGATCACACCTGTAATCGTGGAATCCCAGCACTCTGGGAGGCCCAGGCAGGTGGATTTCTTAAGCTCAGGAGTTTGAGACCAGCCTGAGCAAGAGCAAGACCCTTTTCTAAAAATAGAAAAACTAGCCAAGGGTGGTGGTGGGCTCTTTAGTCCCAGCTACTACAGAGGCTGAGGCAGGGGGATCACTTGAACACAAGAGTTGGAGGTTTCATAGTAGGGCTAAGGAAAACTATAACCTAATTTTAGCCCAAGAATATGGGGAAAAGGGAGAGGGAGGGGAGGGGAGGGGGAAGGATGGGTGGAGGGAGTGTAATTGGTGGGATCACGCCTGTGGTTCATCCTATAAGGGTACATGTGAATCTTTCTAAATGTAGACTATAAATGTCTTAACACAATAACTAAGAAAATAACATGAAGGCTATGTTAACCAGTTGGATGAAAGTATTTCAAGTTGTATATAGAAACAGCACTCTGTACCTCATGATAGTATTAATGTACACAGCTATGATTTAATAAAAAAATAAAATAAATGGCTCGGCACCTGTGGCTCAAGTGGCTAAGGTGCCAGCCACATACACCTAAGGTGGCAGGTTCGAATCCAGCCTGAGCCCGCCAAACAACAATGATGGCTGCAACAAAAAAATAGCCAGGCATTATGGGGGGCGCCTGTGGTCCCAGCTACTTGGGAGGCTGTGACAGGAGAATCACTTGAGCCCAGGAGTTGGAGGTTGCTGTGAGCTGTGATGCCATGGCACTCTACCCAGGGGGACAGCTTGAGGCTCTGTCTCAAAAAAAAAAAAAAAAAAAGAGTTGGAGGTTGCTCTGAGCTAGGCTAATGCCACAGCACTGTAGCCAGGATAACAGAGGGAGATTCCATCTCAAAAAAAAAAAAAAAGAAAGGAATAATTCTTTTTAGAAATTAAAATATAATTAACAATTATTACTTTGGATTTAATGAAATCTGTTTTCCAATAAAGCCAAGCATGTTCACATGTTCTAAATGTATTTTATGTCATTAGGGACTTTTGGAATGGGCAGTACATTCTACATGCACAGGTAGGTTCCATATGCACAGGTGTTCACACATTAAAAAGAAAATCTTCCAGTGACTTTCTAGCCTTTGGGAGCCAAATTTCCACAGTCACATAGAATACCATAGATACAGAAATTGTTATAAGTTTGTTTATGTATTAATCCTGCAATTGTTATTCCTCTCTCCACCCCAGATGGTCTGGACCTTGTTCTTGGCAAGTTATAATTTTGATAGCAATTAAATAATTACCTAGACAACACTGTGTGGCATTGTTCACATTCTGGGTATCACAGTATTATCATTTAACTTACTTAGTCTAGTGAATAAATGTATCTCATGATTTTTAACTCCCAATTAATTTATCATTTAGAGTAAGAAAATTATTTCTTTAAAATTATATCTATTTTTTCTATGATCTACCAGCAAAACCAGTTCCTGGTTACATTTACAATATGGTATTTATTTATGTATTTATTTATTATTTTTTGAGACAGCATCTCACTCTGTCCCCCTGGGTAGAGTGCCATAGTGTGAGCTTACAGCAACCTCAAACTCCTGGGCTCAATCAATCCTCCTGCCTCAGCCTCCTGGGTAGCTGAGCCTACAGGCACCCACCAGCACGCCTGGCTAGTTTTTCTATTTTGGGTAGAGATGGGGTCTCACTCTTACTCAGCCTGCTCTTGAACTTCTGAGCTAGAGCAATCTTCCTGCTTCTGCTTCCCATATTTCTTTATTTTTCAATATTATAGATGGGGGGATCAGGGGGGAATTGAGAGGCAGATGAGTATACTCCCAGCCAGGGGGTACAATGTAAGGGTATATGGCAGACCTGGGTGTGGGACACATCTACAAGAGGGACTCTACCTAATAAATGGAAACAGTACAACCTAATTGTTTGCATCCTCACATTAATCTGAAAAACAAATAAATAAATAAATGTTCTAGATGCATAATAGCTGTGCAATTTTGTGTGGTCAAGTGATATTTTGACGAAGCATATGATGTATTACATCAGAGTAACCGGTATATTTATTATCTCAAAGAGACACCATTTCTTTGTGCTGAGAACAATTTGATTACATTCCTCTAGTTATTTCAAAATATACAATGACTAATTGTTAGCTATAGACAACGATTAGATCTGATTGACAAAATAGTCACCCTAAAATAGTCTACCTGACACTGGATCTTAGTCCTTCTATCTAACTGTGTATTTGTATCCGAACCTGTCTTTCTGATCGTTCGCAATGCCCTTCCCAGCCTCCGGTAAGCACCATTCCACTCTCTACCTCAGGGTTTTCCAGCTTTTTTTTTTTTTTAATCTCATTTGAACCTATAGTTAAACTTCCGTGGCAACTTAAATTATGGTAATCAAAAAGAAAAAAAAAAGTAAAAAAAATAATTACTGCACTTTGAAGTAGTTTCGAAAATAATTTCATTAATGATCTTGAAAGATGTTTGGAGCACACCTATGATCCTCTCATGGCACACCAGTTAAAACTCACTGCTCTACCCAAACGAGATCTAAATTTGTATCTCCCAAATATGAGTAGGAACACACGCTGTTTATCTTTTTATGTCTAGCTTATTCACTTAGTATCCTCCAGCTCCAGCCGTATGCCCGGCAGTGAGGGGCTTTCTTTCTTTCCCGGGCTGAATTGTGCTCCCTGGTGCGCGCCCAGCGCGCCTTCTTCCCCGGCTCATCCCTGCTCATCCCCGGTGGACACTTGGGCTGATCCCGGGCGTGGCTCCTGTGAGCCGTGCTGCAGCGGGTATGAACCTCGGTGTCTCTTCCACATCCTGATTTCCTTTCTTTCGGAAAAATACCCAGCAGTGCGATTTCCTGATTGTATGATGTGCCTGTCTTCAGTCTTTTAAGGAATCACCATACTGTTTTTCCTAATGGCTGCAGTAACTTACATTCCCTCCTGTTGGAATCATTTCTGAAAAATTGTTTTTATTTATTATTTGTGGAAATAACTATGCAAACAGATGTTACTAATTTGAGGAAATCTTATATCTTTATATTAATGTTTATGAACAGATACTGTGATAATGAAATTTTATTCTAAAATCTTGCTTGACATAACATTTGTAAGGCATTAATTAGTATGGTGACAACTCCTAACATGACTATTAGAGGAAAGTAATCTCAATAAAAGTTACAGTTAAGCTGGGCACAGTGACACCTGTAATTCCAGCGCTCTGGGAGGCTGAAGTGGGAGAATCACTTGAATTCAGGAGTTCAAGACCAGTCCAAGCAAGAGCAAGACCCTATTTCTATTAAAAATGGGGGAGGGAGTTACAATTATATTAAAGTCTTAACAGAAATATTATTTCCCAAAGCTTCTTTAAATATTAAATTGATGGACAGTAAAAGAGTGAAATCTGTACAATAGTTATTACATTTTTATTCTCAGACTGAAGCAATATGTTCTTTACAAGTAGAATTCTGAAGGCAAATAATACTTCCCATGATCCTATCACTATAATGTTGAGAGAACCACAAGTTAGAATGACATTACTTTTCAAGGAAATTAATATAAAATCAAGAGTTTCTTTTTAGATGAAAAAATACTGTGGATTGTGATGCTCCCATATTCCTTAAGAGATATTTTAACCTTCTTAAATTTAAATCTGTTACATTTAAAAATGGATGAAACAGAATTGGAAGAAAGTGGATTACATGGATTAATAAATGATTGTAAGCCAACCATCGTTTTCCACATGCCATTTTATAAATATAAGTGATTATTTAACAGAACTATCTTGGCTGTTGACAGTAAAAACAATCACATGCAATGGACAGAATCCAACCATTCAGGACTGCGGTCCCCAACCACTGGGCCATTGGACACATCCGAGTTTGGCATGTTAGAAACCAGGCCACACAGCAGGAGGTGAGCAGTGGATGAGCAAGGGAAGCTTCCTCTATGCTCACAGCCACTCCCCCTTGCTGGCGTCACTGCTCCAGCTCGGCCTCCTGTCAGATCAGCGTGTCATCAGATTCTCCTAGGAGCATGAACCCTCCTGTAAACTGCTCCCGGGAAGGATGTAGTTTGTGCTCCTTATGAGAATCTAATGCCTGATGACCTGAGGTGGTGATGCCAGCACCGGGGAGCAGCTGCAAATACTGATTATAGCAGAGAGGTTTGACTGCACAGAGACCATAACAAATCAATTACTTGCAGACTCACATCAAAACTGACCCCCAGCCCTCATCCATGGAAAAATTGTCTTCCATGAAACTGGTCCCTGGTGCCAAAAAAGGTTGGGGACCACTGAGATGGTGAGGTTGACTAATTTGCTGTGGTAATCCAATGGCCTACTAGGACAGAGCTTTTCTTTTTGTGAAACCCTAATATCTACTAACAGTATTTATTTGTCCACAAAGAGCATTACAGAAGCCCCTCCGTTCTACCCTTCTCACACCCTGTATGTATCGGCCTGAGTGGAATACTTCTCCAGGCTTAAAACTAACAAATAATAAACCTCTGAGTTGAACTCAAATCTACTTGACTCTAAATTTCAGTTCCTTATATATATAAAAAGTTCTACTAGGTTGTCTGACAGTCGTAGCAGAAGCAGATGAGAGTAAACAGTCTTCGACGTGCTAAATTGGTCTGCTACAGAAAATCCAGGGAGCTGTAATTTCTTTTGTTGTGAATTCAGGCAGCAGAGCCAGAGGTGATAAACAAGTAAAACACATGTCACAGAAACAAAAGAACCAAATAGATTCTTATACATGTTTCCACTGTCTTTGTTGCTTAATCTCCCTCAATTTGGGTCAAATTTGAACAGTTTTGCATTGTGAAGAGTTTGTGCATCAGCCTGGATGGTGCACATGTTCTTGACTTAATTTAGGTTTAGTTTTTTGCTTATTTGTTTGCTTTTTTGAGACAGAGTCTCACTTTATCACCCTCGGTAGAGTGCTGTAGCATCACAGCTCAAAGCAACTTCCAACTCCTGGGACAGGTGATTCTCTTGCCTCAGCCTCCTGAGTAGCTGGGACTACAGGTGCCTACCACAATGCCCAGCTATAGGTTTAGTTTTGATTGTAGTTTGAATTGGGTAAAAAGAAAAGAAAAACAACCTCTTTTCTTTTACAATAACTATATTTGGCGAGATTAAATATGTAAACATATATTATCATTTTTCATATCACATATTATTAATTTATCCTGAATTATCACCCAATCCATAAGACACTCTTATTTTCATTTTACTTATTTAAACTGGTTACATTTTTTTTTTCTTGAGACAGATTCTCGCTCTGTCACTATGGGTAGAGTACTGTAGCATTATAGCCCACAGAAACCTCAAACTCCTGGGCTCAAGTGATCCTCCTGCCTCAGCCTCCTGAGCACCTGGGACTATAGATATCAGCCAATGTGCCGAGCTAATTTTTCTATTTTTAGTACAGACAGGGTCTAGCTTTGCTCAGGCTGATCTTCATCTCCTGAGCTCACCTTGCTTTCCCAGAATCCTGGGATTACAGACGTGAGCCGCCACACCGGGCCTGAAACTAGTTACTTCTGTTCCCCTTCCTCCTTACAAAGTTCTTTTTATTTAGGATTGAGTTTTGTAACCTACACTAACTTCACAGACATCACTTTGAGTGAACAATGGAATTTGTATAGAAGCTGCATATGACTTGAGAAAAATCTTCTGAATTCGAATTTAAACCAGAAGTTCTAATCATGGGTCTATGGGCACTTGGGCTTCTTCCAAGACTCGGTAATTATGAATTGAGCTGCACTGAACAATCTGGTGCATATGTCTTTGTTGCCAAATGATTTTTGGTCCTTCAGATATATACCTAGAAGAGGAATTATAGGATCAAAGGGCAGATCTACATTTAGATCCCTGAGTGTTCTCCAAACTTCTTTCCAAAAGGAATGTACTAGCTTCCATTCCCACCAGCAGTGCAGAAATATTTTCTTTTCTTCACATCCATTCCAACATCTGCAGTTTTGGAATTTTGTGATGTGGGCTACTCTTACTGGAGTTAGATGATATCTTAAAGTGGTTTTGATTTGCACTTCTCTGATGATTAAAGATGATGAGCATTTTTTCATGTGTCCGTAGACTGTGCACCTGTCTTCTTTAGAGAAGCTTCTGTTCATGTCTCTTGCCCACAGTGAAATGGGATCACTTGTTCTTTTCTTATTAATAAGTTTGAGTTCTCTGTGAATTCTGGTTATTAGACTTTTGTCAAAAATATAACCTGCAAAAATCTTTTCCATTCTGAGGGCTGTCTACTGGCTTTACTTACTGTGTTCTTGGCTTTGCAGAAGCTTTTTAGTTTGATCAGATCCCAGTAATGTATTTTTGATGTTGCTTCAATTGCCCAGGGGTCCTCCTCATAAAGTATTCTCCCAGGTCAATTTTTTCAAGTGTTTACCCTGCACTCTCTCCAAGAATTTTTATAGTTTCATGTCTTAAGTCTTTTAACCAGTGAGAGTCAATTTTTGTTAGAGGAGAAAGGTGTGAGTCCAGTTTCAGTCTTCTACAAGTCAACAGCCAATTCACCTAGAACCATTTTTTAAATAGGGAATCTTTCCCCCAATTTATATTTTTGATAGGCCTTGTGGTATAAGTATACCATGGAATACTAGGCAGTATTAAAAAAAGATGGAGACTTTACCTCTTTTATGTCTACATGGATGGAACTGGAAAATATTCTTCTTAGTAAAGTATCTCAGGAATGGAAAAAACATATCCAATGTACTCAGTACTACTATGAAGCCAATTTATAACCACTCACACTTTCATATGAGAGATGAATCACAACTATAGCCCAGGATGAAGGAGGGTAGGGGAGGGGGAAGGGAAGGGAGGAGGGTGGTTAGATGGCGGGGGGGGGGTAATGGTGGGACCATACCTGTGGAGCATATTGCAAGGGTACAAATCAAATCTACCAAGTATTGAATACAAATGTCTTAACACTGTGATTAAGTCAATGAGATGAAAGTTATGTTAATTAGTAGGATGTAAGCACTCCAATTTGTACAAATAATCAATACACTGAATCCCACAAAGGCATATTCATGGTCTATGTATATATGACCTATTAAAAACAGTAAACCAGAAGTTCTAACATTTTTACGGTTTTTGTTATAACTATTCGTATAGGAAACACTGCATTTCCTATCTTGATCAGACTTCTTCCTGAATATACGTACATATACACACATGCACACATATACATATGCAATAGATGTGTACATGTACATTGCATAAATCATCAGTCTGTTCATTTTTATTGCTGAGCAGCATGCTCCATTTATGATTATGTCTCAATTTTTCCATTCACCATTGATGAACATTTGAATTGTGTTCGGGATTAGTATTTCATGACTGTAGGTGCTATGAACAGATAGGAAGGAATAACTCTTTTGTTCTGATTCCTCCTGGGTAAATACTGAGGAATGGAATAGCTGTGTCAAATGGTAAATATATTGGTTTTTATGGAAGTTTTGAGATACACAAAAATCAAGAAATGTCAAACTTTCAGGGAGGGAAGCAAATTAAACCCTCCCAGCAGTGCTGATAAGCCAGGCAAGTTGAAACTTGCATGGGTGAATTGGAAAGGTCGCTGTGGGACTGAAATAATGGACCCTAACACAGTCTGTCTCAAAACTTTCATAGTCACCACATATATATTTTACACTATAAGAAACCGTATTCATATTCCTACAAGAAGTGTATCAGAATTCCTTTTCTCCAAATGGTTGCCAGGAATTGGTTGCCAAGCTTTCTAACTTTATCTATGATATATACCTCATGTGTATGTTTAAGAGTGTATAAATTAAAACACTTTTTCATGTGTACACCTACATGAAATAATCACTCCTTTCAAGTTGCTAAAAACATTCATCACCTCCCAAAGTTTCCTTGTGACCCTTTTAATCCCTTTCCTTCACACTTCTCCATCCATCTCTCCCATCTCCAGGCAAAAGCCAATTCTTTCTCTGTCAATGTAGTTTCCATTTCTTAGAATTTTATGTAAATGAAATCCCACTTATCTCAGTAGACAATAGAGCAACTAGACACAAAATTTGCTAAGCCCGGAGCCCCTCCCTCTCAGTTTTACAGCAGCAAACAAGCAAGAGATTTTGGACATCTATGTAGTAGGTATTTATTCTTCACACAACACATTTGTAACCATCTCAATCAGCTGTATCAACCTGCAAGAACATTCCATTAGAACATAATACGGATTTTTCTTCGAAACATGTCTACTCAGTTCAGAAGCAATTTCTTTCTTGATGTGTTCACGTTATAGCTTCTTTAAACTATTGGAATCCATTACAATTTTGATCTCACTGTAAAATAGGAAACATCATCACTTGCTGTGGTACTTCATGGATAGTACCAGAAAAAAAAATAGTTTATAAGTGATGATAGACTGTTGGAAACTTCAATAAAAGCTTTGGAAAGTTATATTTTAAAAATAGAGTATTTCAAATTATATTGAAGGATGTTTCTTGCTCAGAGGAGAATTTTCTCTTTATAGACTCTTATGCAAGTGATGAGATTCAGACTTGGAATGGCGGCGATTCTTGCTTTAGTAACACAGGCAATGCAACAGGAATCACAGCAATGCTTGGAGCCTGTAGTGGTATCTCTTAAAACAAAGTTGATGTTTTATGTGTAGCTAACATCTAAGAAACGTGGATATTCTTAAACCCATAAACATCTTGATGAATTTGGATATGCAAACAGAAAATAAAATGAGCACTGGCAAAGAAAGTGGTAGATTTGTCTGGATCGTAAAAAAGGCAATAATTTAGGATTTTAGATGGAGCGGAAGGAGGAAGGAGTCACCATGACCAGCTTCATTAAAGAGTTTGACAAGGGCCGGGCATGGTGGCTCACGCCTGTAATCCCAGCACTTGGGAGGCTGAGGCGGGTGGATTGCGTGAGTTCACAGGTTCGAGACCAGCCTGAGCCAGAGCAAGATCTCATTTTTAAAAACAGCCAGGCGTTGTGGCAGTCACCTGTAGTCCCAGCTACTTGGGAGACTGAGGCAAGAGAATCACTTAAACCCAGGAGTTTGAGGTTGCTGTGAGCTACACCATGACACTCTACCGAGGGTGACAAAGTGAAGGGTTTGACAGGAAGATTTGCACCTATTCAGGTGTAAATCTCTCAGCCCAGGTGGCTCAGTTTCCCTGGAGAACATGGCATGCCAGCACCTGTGGCAAGCTCACTTCTACTAAGCTGTCTCTCCACCATCTGCCTTCTTCAGCAATCAGCACGCTTATTTAGAAAGCCTTTAAGGTCCAGTATCCAGATTGGAGGCAGCTGAAAGGTCAAAAGATGCTACAGACTGCAGAGGAGACAGGCCTGCTAGCAAACTCAAAGGGGGCTGTTTCGAGACCCTTGCTTGTTTCTGGATGCTGAAAAAATATCACGTCCTCAAAGCCTTTTAATTGCTAAACTGAATGCCTGCCTTGTTCAACACAGAGGGTCCAGCCAGGAACTGACAGAACACAGAAATTCCAGGGCACAGGCTGCTATGGGCTCCAGCTTAGAGGTTGTGCTCCCACAACCAAGGAGAGTGAACTGGCTATGGACTATCACAATGGCGGGTCAGCCCTCAAATAGTGGCCCCTGCGGAGGGAGCAGAGGGGAGCATGAGAGAGGGACCCCAGCGCCGACAGGAGGAAACTCCCTGGCTGGCAATGGCCTAGCCCTTCCAGTGAAGATTTTCTTGTCAAACTCCAAGCCCTTTCCCTGGGAGGCATCCTGAGCTCAGAAGACGCAGGGCTTACACGTAAGGAGCCAAGGGTTTGCTCACCAGAGCTTGCCAAGGGATTTATGTTGCCTTTATATAAAAGGAAGAAGCTTCCAGGGTGCAGTACAGACTGTTTCCTTCAGGCTCTGCAAATGGATCTAAGGCGTCTTCTGTACTCTGAGAAGCTCCCGCCAGCTGCCCAGATCTGGCCCACTGAGACGAGGCGTCTCTCTAATGATGATTATCTATGCAGCCAGGGCCAACTACAGAGCCCCGCGAGTCACGTGAACACTCTGCATCTCCCCTTCCTCACTTGTGGAAAGGTAGTAAGTAGTAACAAGATTAATGTATGTGGAGTGCATAGCCTGGGGCCTTGAACCGTCACATTCTGTCCCACCTAGAGTGGAATCTCTGTCAAGAGGTCTAGGATTAATTGAAAACCCCTTTTAATCTGAAACATTTTACCTTGATTTGTCTGTTCTACCTGTTGTATGGCAGGAACTGCTTGAGAAAGAATTTCTATGACCTAGTATTGGGATCCTAACTCTGCCCCCTGCTGGCCGTGTGCTCTTGGGCACGTCACAACATCTAAACCTGTTTTTGAACCTGTTAAAATGGGAATAACGTATAATCCCCTCATTGGGTTGTTATGAGGATGAAAATAGAAAGTATGTATCAGGGCTTTGAGTCAACACAAAAGTTATTAGAATGACTTGAACAGTGTTATTGAATTGAATTATGAAACTGAGTTATTGCATTATTATTGAATTATTTTTATTGCCATTGTTGTTTTTCTTAAGTTGCTAAAATGGTAGAGCCTGAGATGGAGAAAAAAATAATTTAGGGTTTCAAGGACAAAGAATGGATGAAAAAGAGATTAGAGTATGAGAGGGAGAGACTGGAACGCAGTTAGTGCTGGAGGAAATGATGGGCCATACATGAGGTGTAGCCCTAACCCTAACCCTCATGTTAATCTGCAATTAAAAAAATGTGATATATATACACAATGGAATACTGCTCAGTAATTAAAAAAAAAAAATGAAGTTTTCCTACCAGCAGTGTAGAAGTGTTCCCTTTTCTCCACATCCATGTCAACATCTCTGGTTTTGGAATTTTGTGATATGGGCTAATCTTTCTGGAGTTAGATGATATCTCAAAGTAGTTTTGATTTGCATTTCTCAGATTAAGGATTATGAGCATTTTTTCATATATCCGTAGGCCATGCACCTGTCTTCTTTAGAGAGGTTTCTTTTCAAGTCCTTTGCCCACCCTGAGATAGGATCACTTGTTCTTTTCTTGCTAATACATTTGAGTTCTCTGTGGATTCTGGTTATTAAACCTTTGTCGGAGACATAACCTGCAAATATCTTCTCCCATTCTGAGGGCTGTCTGCTTGCTTTACTTCTTGGCTGTGCAGAAGCTCTTTAGTTTGATCAAGTCCCAGTAGTGTATTTTTGATTCTGCTTCAATTGCCCGGGGGGTCCTCCTCATAAAATATTCGCCCAGGCCAATTTCTTCAAGAGTTTCCCTGCACTTTCTTCTAGTATTTTTATAGTTCATGTCTTAAGTTTAAATCTTTAATCCAGTGAGAGTCTATCTTAGTTAATGGTGAAAGGTATGGGTCTAGTTTCAGTCTTCTACGGTCACCAGGCAGTTCATCCAGCAACATTTGTTAAATAGAGAATCTTTTACCCATTGAATGTTTTTAATTGGCTTGTTAAAGATCAAATAGGTTACACTGTTTTCATTTCTAAGGAAAAGTACAAGCTGTAGTTGAGCCCCAGGATGAAGACCCAGGGGGCCTGCTGAACACCCTCACATTGTGCACATTAGGTGAGATACTGCCAGCCACTGTCCCTCCTCCTTCTCCCCTGTCACCTTTCTCTCCTCCCCACACTCCCTCACCAGAATATACTTGTGTTTTTCTTTTGTATGGGTGTGAAGTTGTTTACATATTGGTTTCATATCAGCATTGAGTACTTTGGATACTTACTTCTCCATTCTTTGAGATATTTTACTAAGAAGAATGTATTTCAACTCCATTCAGATAAACACAAAAGATGTAGAGTCTCCATCTTTTCTTATGGCCGAATAGTACTCCATGGTGAACATATACCACAGTTTGTTAATCTGTTCCTTGGGTTGCCTCTACATCTTGGCAACTGGGAATTGGGCTGCAGTAAACATCCTAGTGCAAATATCCTTGTGATAAAATGACTTTTTTCTTCTGGTATTAAGAATGAGATTGGAGGATCAATATGCCACATTTTATTTATCCTGTCATCCATTGATGGGCACCTGGGTTGATTCTATGTCTTTGCTGTTGTGAATAGTGCTGTGATAAGTAAACAAGTCCAAGTACATAGAGCCTTTTGGTGTAATGATTTCTTTTCCTCTGGGCAGATATACAGTACTGGGAATACTACATTGAATGGGAGTTCTATCTTTAGTTCCTTGCGAAAACGCTATACTGTTTTCCATAGATGTTACACCAATTTACACCCCTACCAATAGTGTATAAGCATTCTCTTTTCTCTTCATCTTTGCTAATATCTGTTATTAGTTTTTTTTTATTAATAGCTATTCTCACTGATGATATCTTATTGTGGTTTTAATTTGCATTTCCCTGATGACTAGTGACATTGAGCATTTTCTCATGTGCTGGTTGGTCATTTGTATGTATTCATTTGAAAATTAGATCATCTTCCAATTAATGAAGAAGAAATGGAATCAAGTGGCATATAGTTGAATCAAAAGAGAATGATTTGAGCATCACTGGGTTTGGAAACTTTTTCATTAGAAAAAGTTTATGAAATATCCAAATACTATTAGCATTAAAATGCAAAAATCATCTCAGTGATTTCTACTGTGTGGGCAAAAAAGAGAAAAAATAAACCGTGTATTAAAGATTAGTATTGATTAATCTATATTTTCCCTGATCTGAGAAGTTTTTCAAGAATACAGATCCTTCACAATCTCAGAAATTCTATAACGTTTGATTCACCTATCAAGTTAGAATTCTAATATGGGTACAGAGGCTCCTGAGCTGCTGTGTTCATGGAGTTACTTTAGAATAAGTAACTCAGATGCCCTTCCTTTGCTTTTGATACACACATGGCATGTGTCTCTTATCTTTCTGACCAAGAATGTTGCAATTTATATTCAGAAATTATCCCCAAAATGTACAATTCATTTTTCTTTTTATAAATTATTTAATAGTTGCTTTTGGAACATTTTGCAAAATATGTATAAGGAAATATTCATTTTATAGTGTTTCATTTTATCCTTTAAAATAAATCTATAGGAAAATTTTCTCCCATCTCTTTTTAAACATGGCTCCCTTTCTTGCTTTAAGTTTGCTGCTTACACGCATATATTGATTCAACACATGCAAATATATATTTACACATCCATTCACACACAACATTCATACACATGGCAGATAAATCAATTGATGTCAAGGTGAATAGTACCACCACCCCCTGAGCAGTGAACAACTTAAACCTGTACATTTCTTAGTGGTTTTTGCCTATAATCTTAGCACTTTGGGAGACAGACTGTTTGAGCTCAGCCAATACCAGCCCGAGCCAGAGCAAGACCCTGTCTCTAAAAAACAATAATATTAATAAAATTGTATTTATTTTAAGAGTCCTTTTCAGCTACACAATCAGATTGTGTGCTTTTCATTACAGGTTATTGCTTAAAAGAACAATTTTTAAGTTCAGACATTTATACATTCTTAACTATGAGTCATATTCAAGTTGAAATTCAAGCTAAACATTTTCCTGCCTCCCCTGAGTTGCTCCTATACATTTTTCCATAACAATTTTAAAAAAAGACATCTCTAGTTGTTTTATACCTTATTATTTCTGGATTAAAATCATGTTTAAATCCTCTTCTTTTCATTCTGTACTTTATCCTGTTTTCTAACTTCCCAATTCTTAATACCAATCTTTAAGTTTTTTTTTCTATTTTCTTGTTCAAAAATGGAATTCTGCAGCTGCTTATAATTCCTCTGCAGGTGCCACTGATAATTATTCCCTCTGGATTTCCAGTCCGATTCCACCAGGCTCATTTATCACATACAATTACATCTATTCTACTTTAAAAATGTTTTTTGTTTTGTTTTTGTTTCTGGTAGACATACAAGAAACACCATTATATCAATTTTCCACTAACATCTGTGGATAAAAAGCATTATAATACAAAAGCTGTGTCTTCAGGGTGCATCTCAACATTATGTGTCTTTTTTTCACTGCCTAAATAGCACTGCACTCATGTTATTGTCTTGAAATTTTGGTGGAGAAAAAAGAAAGAAACAAAGCTTATTTTACCATGATAAAACTTGAAAAAGTGCAATTTGCTATTAGGGTCTTAATATTGGCAAGAGACAGAATAAAGAATGGTGATTTCTTGTACAAAGTTCTTAGGATTTAAAAGGCAGAAATAGTATAAAATAAGCAATACCAGGAACCCCTTCCTGAACTCACTTCCATTAGCTCTTGGGGTATGCAGTGCAGATGTATGTTGTACTTAAGAATGATGGGTAATGGGGGGGGGTGTCGCTCGAGCCCAAGAGTTTGAGGTTACTGTGAACTATGATGACGCCATGGCACTCTACCCAGGGTGACAGAGTGAGACTCTGTCTCAAAAAAAAAAAAAAAAAAAAAAAAAAGAAAAAAAGAATAGATAATGACAAATAGGGACAGCCTATGCTTTCCCAGGTGTCTCTGTCACGCCTCATGTAAAGCCCCTAAAGAAGAAATAGTGGCTGGGTGTGGTGGCTCATGCCTATAATCCCACTCTAGGAGGCAGAGGCAGATGGGTCTCTTGAGCTCAGGAGTTTAAGACCAGCCTGAGCAAGAGGCAGACCCCATATCTACTAAAAATAGAAAATCTAGCCAGGAGTAGTGGTGGGCACCTGTAGTTCCAGCTACTCAGGAGACTAAGGCAAGAGGATCACTTGAGCCCAGGAGCTCAAACTCCTGGGCTCAAGTAGACTCTGTCTTAAACTTATTCAGTCCAGTATCCTTTAACAGAAATTTTTTCTTTATAAATTGCTTTACAGTCATTGTTTTTTTGCGTCACAGACTAGCTATGTTATTTTAAATAAGTCAGAGAGGAATGCTGCTTGAAAAAGGAGCCAAGTATAAGAGCCATTCCTTAGAGCAGGGTAGCTTTGTACTTTTGAGAGTTGGGTGGGCAGAAATGTTGTATCAAAATATCAAGACAGTCAACATTAGAAGTAAAACCTCCTTCATAACACCTTTTGGGTGCAGGACACAACTACAACAGACATTACCTAAAAAATGTAAATATTGTAACTCAGCTGTTTGTACTCTCACATTAACAAGAAATGAAAAAAAGAAAACCTTTATAGCACAATGGAAGGCACTAGGAGATGTTGGTATAAAAGCAAAACTGGTCTGAAAGTATAAATTTGGAACAAAAGGGATAATGTGATAAGTTGTTCTGCCATGGGAAGAATTTTTTTTTTTTTT
>NW_003852456.1:7122411-7169708 GCF_000181295.1 Otolemur garnettii
ACTTGGGTTCAGACGATCCTTCTGCCTCAGCCTCCCATGTAATTGGGACTACAGGTGTCCATTACCACACCTGGCTGGTTTTTCTATTTTTAATGGAGATGGGATCTCACTCTTGCTTAGACTGATCTCAAGCTCTTGAGCTCAAGCAATCCTCCAGCCTTGGCCTCCCAGAATGCTGGGATTATAGGTGTGATTTCACCCAGGCCATGGGAAGAAATATTTTTAGGAACTCTTCCAAGAATCCAAAAGGAAAGCTGGCATTTGGATTTTCAAGATTAAGGCAACTGTACTACTCAGGTTATTCTAGAAGCAGGAATTTTACAGGTCAAAGTATTTCTTGATTAACTGGAGAAGATAGAAATTTTGACGAATCCATCTGTATCAGTTGGTTTCTAAGCTAGTTTTGGTTTTGGAGTAGAAATTCTCCATGTCCATAGGTGACGGGCAGATGTAGGGGATGAAGAGAAACATGTGACTTTTACCCTAATCTAACTCCATAGCCTCAGGATTGAGAGCAGTGGAAGAAAGTCCTGTGAGAGGGGTGCAGCTAAATTGATATTTGGCTATTAGATATTGTCAAGTTAGCATTGCCAACTGGTAATGAGGTGAGGGGCTCCACGTGGGAATCACACAGGTGCAGGAGACTCCCTGAGTCTCTGAGGTGATGAATGTGGTAGAAGATAGACATATAGCAGGGGTTTTTTTGTTTGTTTTGTTTTGTTTTGTTTTGTTTTTACTGTGTACCAACTGCAAAACTGACTGATCTCTTGAAATGTTGGGAGAATGTGGAGATCTATCCTGTGATAATTGATATTCTCACATTGACCTCTCTGTCATTGGAAGTGGTGACACCCTCCAGTAGGTGTAAAAGAAATGTCCATAAAGACTGCAGGGAAGGTACGCAGCCGCACCTGTGTCAGCATCTCATGGCACCCACCCCTTGGATAATCAACCTTGGCCAATGAGGGGTCATAGCATGGATGCCTGGATGGCTTCCCACTCCAGGAAGGTGCTGGGTTTTGAGGAATCACTGAAGTCTCTCTCACATAATAGTCTGGTCAGTGCTCAAACACCAGTTGTCTGGAACTTGATGCAAAAGACTCTGTGGTTGAAAAGACAATTTCAAAACCACGTATTGTAGTAGGAAATTCAGAAGCTCTAGGAATTAATTTCCCCATCATGATCTAATCTGCATTTGGTTTACTAGACCAACACAGGTGCAAACCACACCAACTCAGGCAAAAAAACCCCAGAAAACCCACAGTTAAACTTGCTCCTATAATGTAAAAAGAGACCCGCATCAGATCTTCTGAGATTTAACCTCACAACTCTCTAGTCTACATTCTCTGACTCCTTCTGTAATGAGATTTAGCATCATCTTGACCATAGACATGTAGGGATTTTTTTCTGTCTTAAGTAATTTTATAATACAGGATAATGGACACATAAATACATTTTAATTCTTCTTTGATATTCTCTGGTTCACACTCCTCTCATAAAAGGAAGCTTATTAATGATTGGTATATTTTAACAAGGTGTTTATTGTCTTGGAGCCATAATGATTTTCTACCCCATGGCATTTTCTAGCTATTACAGATATTTTCAAGTTAGCATTGCCATCTGGTAGCAACTTCCACAAATGTTAGTCCAATGCCATAAGGTGATTTAAAGATTGAAAATTAATTAAGTGTACAAAATTCACGATTACTATTTAGCACATTATAGCTGTTTTAATACATAAGTGGGTGCCACAAAGCAAAATGGGTAAACACTGGAAAGGATTACATTAAAGTGACCACATGTGATAATATCCAAAGCCATTTTGAAAAGAAAAGGCTATTTTCTAATACAGACCCATCTCTGTATTTTCAGCTGTTAATACACACATGAATGGAATATTTTTCATAAAAAGGAATTAAAATTACTCCCAATTTTAATAGCAATAACAGTTTTCAAAACTGCTCTGAGAATTCATAAAAAAAAAAAAAAGATTTTACTTCCAGTTTTAAGGCAAACACTCCCAGGATACCATCACTCTCAACCTAATAGCAAGAATATTCTGAATAATCTATAAAAACATAATTTGACAAACCATTAGATTTTTGGATGTTAAGAATAATGGCTTCAGCCATTGAGGAATGGTGGTAGAAAGAACGCATCTGTCAAAGATTGGGATAAGAACTACGAGAAGGCTGTAGTACTAGATTACCTCGATGCACTAAAGAATATCTTCATATTTCAGGGTCACATTAAAACAAAAGATATCCCACTCTCCAAGTGGATGGAGATAGTAAAATCATGATGGGAAGAGCAGTAGAATATCTCCCACAGCAATAAAGGGCCGCTGCTCAACTCTAAGTTTCCTGGTATGAATAGCCACACAGGGTAAAGAAAAACACAATTTGGAAAACATTCACATAAATTGAATTTAGTTCGATAGTATCCATATTATTATTTTTATAGAAAAAATATTAATGACTATCTAAAAGTCTGCTAGAGAGTATAACTGAGGAATCTGTGTTTAAATCGACATATTGTATGTGTTGACTGCACCAATGTGTACATTACAAAAAATATTTCCCCTTCTAGAATAAAGTCAAAAATATTTATTTTTGTTAATTTAAGCATTTTTAATACCTTTATTATGCTGGAAAGGAAAACTAAGTAGTTTCTACACCAATGTAGTATTTTGCCTTGACTACCTTCAACTTAGTATCTCCAGAACTATAAATGACTTTGCAGCATTTCTGGGTCTATAGTTTTATACATTTTTCTGTCATTGTTCCCTCCCTAATTAATGGTAACTCAAGGACAATCTGTTCCTGCATAACGAGCCTTAGTTTCCTTTGCGGGTAAGTGTTCAGGTTTAGTATTTCAGATCTCAGCACAGAAAAGTTCCAAGACCTATATTCCCTTTCAGTGTTCGCACAATCTGCCGCGGTTAGGAGAGCTGTCAATCTCTCCTTAATACATTCAAGTCCTTCGGAGAAAAGCACGGGCCAAAGGGGAACACCCAGAGTGGAAGATTTTCTGCAGCTGATTATAGCAGGCTGCACGGTAGTCAAAGGCAATTTCCAAAGGGATCCGATTAGCACTGTTCTATCAAATAAGAACCAGAGAATAAGTCATTAATTTTATGGCTTTTTTTCTTCTATCTGGTCTTCATAAGTAAGTTGGACTTCCTTCCAGGTTAATTAACCACTAAACATTTTACAAGCAATGCAAGAGCGGAAGCCGTCGGTGATGAACGGCTCTCATGTAGTAACTGACCCAGGGTGTGCGGGGCACTTTGGGCGGCGGTGGTGCACGTCCAGACGCGAGAAGTAAGGCTTCTGTCCAGCCAATTGACAGGTCATTTTTAATCTCAAACATCAACATCAGATAATAGAGACTCAAGGCTAAAACCAATGCGCACGCCCTGGAATGAAGGTATCCCAGTGCAAAGAGCTTCTAAGCAAAGACTTGGCACTCTTGCCTTGGCATTATCAAAATACCCCTGGTGTTATCTCAGATGAATTCCCAAGTTATTTTATTTTCTTTTGACAGTAAAGTCAGAGCTGACAAACCAAGGCAGTTCTCAAAGAAATTCAATTACTGAAATGTCTGACAGCTCGCTCGGCTTCTTCCTGCTAAAGTTTCCAAAGTTGCTTGCAGCATGTATAATATTGTTCGCTTTGCAAGACATGCACGGTATTTTATAAATCAAATAAAAGATCAACAATTGCAAGGAAAACAAACATTTACAAATTAAAAAATTTTCAGTTAGGGGAACAAAATCAAGGCAATAAATATACGGAAATATTTATTTTTTACTACGAGTCTATTAGCTTTCTGGCATGGCTCCTGGCTGTCAGGAGAGAAGATATCAAATTGTTCCTGTCTTTAAGAAGACTGAAGTCTATCAAACATTTATTGCCATGAAATCTGAAGTCAGAAAAGTAGTTAGAATTCAAATGGTACATTCCCAGATTTAGAGATGTATTCCTGAGTAAGAACGTCCCCCCCACCCCGCTGATGTGACCACAGTGGCCATCAGCACTTGTTCAAGTAGCATCTGAGTCATATAATTCATTTCGCAAAATTGGGAAAAATGGTGGTAAAGTACATTATGTGTGTGTATATCATTATACTGTGTATATCTATATACATTTCATTGTTAACATGTAATATAGAAAATAGATTTGTGTTAAAATGATACAAAATCAAAAGAAGGCTTGTCACAGTGGCTCACACACATGGTGGTAGGCACCTGTAGTCCCAGCTACTTGGGAGGCTGAAGCAGGAGATTGCTGGAGCACAAGAGTTTGAGGTTGCTGCGAGCTATGATACAATGGCACTCTCCCCAGGGATAAGGGTGAGATAATGCACCCCCCCAAAAAAATAAACAAAAAAGGAAATATGTGGTTAGGAATTCAATCTCAAGAACTATCTTGTTCCTACTAACTGATTACTATGTTTAATTTAAATTCAGATTCTCTTCAACTAATTACAACTCAAGATCATTCTGCAAAGAAATATTAGGGAGAAGGAATGGCATTGTACCTATATATTATTGCTATTTCAAGTAAGCTTAACTCCAGGAAAATGGACCATAGAGAATTCCTTTAAAAATTAGACTGCATTAAAAAATAAGAAAACATTTTACTCTGGTTACCAAGTTAGTCATTTACCTTTTCTCTCTCTCAGCATTTCAATATTTCTGAAAAGGAATAATCAATTAGGTTTACCGGAAAATTTTTGACTAAGTTAGTACTTAATTTTCAAAGCTTCAGAAAGACAGGTTTTCTGAATTAGATACTGTCAGGAACTTGACATACGTGGCATTTAATAATCATCTGGTCTCAACCTTCTTGTAGGCAATAAATAGATTTCAAAGTTTAATAAATTTCTAAGGTCATGGGTTTATTTTTTGCAATGAGCCAGAGGTAAAACCCAGATCTCATTATCACAAATCCAACACAGTTTACAGTTATTTTTTTAATTAATTAATTTGTCAGTCTATTCAACTAACAATGCTTCTATCAATACTAAGTAGCAGAAAATATTCTAGGTACTGTGAAACAAGACCTGTTTTTTGTTTCTTGGGGGTTTTTGTAAAAACTATTATCTTCATGTAAGGAAAAGTTGACATGCATCAAATTATGACTTAAATAGATACTAATTTCCAGTTCTTGGGTCAAAGCAGAATTAAGAATAGATAAATGGTTATTTGAAATGTTATAAAGATTCTTCCACAAAGGAAATAATAAACCATTGGATGTCACACAAATTCCAGCTTCCTATGATTCCATGACAATTCATCAATATCCTTTTTTCCTTTCTCTCTCCCTCACTGTTCTTTCTAGAAAAGTATCATCTATGTTCAAAAATCCAGCTTCTTCTATACTAAGACAGCACATATTAACTGTTTTTGTTCTGTTCTCAGCAACAACCCCCAAATGGACAATACAGCTAACTGCCTTGTATAGGAATGCATGTCTTTTTTTCATATATTTGTTAGTCATTCGTCTGTCTTCTTTAGGGAAGGTTCTAGTCATCTTTCTTGCTCAGTGATAAATAGGATTGCTGGATCTTTTTTCATTGATTAATTTGAGTTCTCTATAGAGATCCTATAGAGAGAACTCAAATAGATCCTGGTTATCAAGCTATTGTCAGATTCATAATATGCAAATATCTTTTCCCATTCTGAAGGTTATCTGTCTGCTTTGATTGTTGTTTCCTTAGTTGTACAGAAGCTTTTCCATTTAATTAAGTCCAGTTTAATTCAGTTTGTTCAAAAATAAACAAAACTTAGTTTATTTTTGTTGCTGTTGCGATTGTCATGGAAGTCTTCTCCATAAAATCTTTCTCCAGGCCAATATCTGCAAGTGATTTCTCCACGCTTTCTTTAAGGATTTTGACTGTTTCATGCCTTCAATTTAAATCTTTTATCCATGTTAAATCAATTTTTGTAAGTGGTGAGAGGTGTGGGACCAGTTGCAGTCTTGTACATGTAGGTATCCAGTTCTCCCAGCACCATTTATTAAATAGGGATTCTTTTCCCCAGAGTATGTTCATGTTCGGGTTATCAAAGATCAAGTGGCTGTAAAATGTTAGTTTCATCTCATGGTTTTCTATTCAGTTCCAAATGTCAGTGTCTCTATTTTTGTGCCAATATCATGCTATTTTTGATCACTATGACTTGGTAGTATAGCCAAAAATCTGGTAAGGTGATACCCCTGGCTTTGTTTTTATTACTAAGAATTGCCTAGGCTATACAACATTTCTTCTGATTCCATGCAAAACAAAGAATTACTTTTTCCTTATCTTGAAAGTATGATGATGGTATTTTAACGAGGATTGTACTGAATCTGTAGATTGCTCTGGGAAGTATAGACATTTTCACAATGTTGACTCTTCTCAGCCATGAGCATGGTATATTCTTCCATTTGTTAATATCTTCTGCTATTTCTTTTCTTAGGATTTCATAATTTTCATTGTAAATGTCTTCCACCACATTTGTTACATATATTCCTAGTTATTTCTTTTTTTTGAAGAGACACGCAACTCAAACTACCCTGAGATGTCACCTAACCCCAGCGAGAATGGCCCACATCACAAAGTCTCAAAGCTGCAGATGTTGGTGTGGGTGTGGAGAGAAGGGAACACTTTTACACTGCTGGTGGGACTGCAAACTAATACAACCTTTCAGAAGGAAGTATGGAGAACCCTCAAAGAACTCAAATTAGACCTCCCATTTGATCCTACAATCCCACTAGTAGGCATCTACCCAGAAGAAAAAAAAAATCCTTTTCTTATAAGGACATTTGCACTAGACTGTTTATCGCAGCTCAATTTACAATTGCCAAAATGTGGAAACAGCTTAAATGCCCACCAACCCAGGCATGGATTAACAAGCTGTGGTATATGTATACCATGGAAACTATTCAGCCACTAAAAAAATATGGAGACTTTACATCTTTTGTATTAACCTGGATGGAGGTGGAACACATTCTTCTTAGTAAAACATCACAAAAATGGAGAAGCAAGAATCCAATGTACTCAATTTTAATATGAAGGCAGTAAATAAGATAATGCAAGGTGGGGCATAGGGGAATGAGGGAATGAGCAAGTGTGGACAGGGGATGGGGGTCATGGTGTATGTCTTGCCTCTTGGGGGCGGGACACAGTTATAAGAGGGACTTTATCTAACAAATGCAAGAAGTGTAACCCAATTTGTACCCTCAGTGAATCTCAAACAATTAAAAAAAAGAAGAAGAAGAAATTCATATCTCGGAAAACTCCCTCTTCCATTTCTATAGATGACCATTTCATATCTTTTTATTTATATATTTTTTCTCTTTTCTCTCTCTTCACTATTAGAACCCTAGTTTAAACTACCATCATCTGTGGCCTGGATTACTGTGGTCTCATCCTAAAATGTTTTTCTGAGCCAGTACTTACCCTCTTTTATTATTCTAAATAATGTAGCATGAAGTTTAAGTCAACCTGTCAAGGTTGGGTATTGCATCTCCATTGGTGATACCCCCAGACTTCCTGTCTTACTCCATAAATTATGAAGACCTACCCCAGCTTGCACTGCCTAAAGAACCTGCCCTTACAAATCCCTCTGATCTCATCTCCTTCTCTTTCCTCTTTTGCTTGTCTTCCTCTGTCACTTGGATGCCCCAGATGCAATGACTTCATGGTCTTCAACTTGCTCTCTCTGCCAGTTCTGGAATGGCCCTGTCTGCAGGTGTCTTTGTCCTAACTTCCTTGCCTCCTGTGTTGGAGGCTTGAATTTCACCCTTTCAAAGACTATTTCCTAAAGAGTGTGCCTGTCATTCTCCTTCTCTGATTAGTATTACCTTTAAACCATCATCTCCATGTTATTATATATTGAATTGTTTGTTCATTGTTGTCTTCAATTCCAAATTAGAATACAGCTTATGAGAAAAGATATTTCATGTGGTTTTGTTCACTGTTGTATCCCCAGTGAAAACGATGCCTACCTGTCACATGGTAGATGCTAGGTTAATATAGAATGGATGGATAGCAGACTCAAACTCATCCCATTGGAAGAACAAATAGTCTAAAATTTTAGCAAAGAATAAAGGCCATTATTTGACTTTGAATTTTACATAGATCTGCTTTTCCAATCTGGAAAAGAGAGCACAACTCACTCTGTACTTACAACAGTTTCCCATTACTAGAAATCGATTCTGAACCTTTCAGGTGCAAAATAGACATAATCTTTAAAATGATATGACATAACATAAAATCATTTACACATATGAACAGACCAAAGTAAAATCTGCAGTTCTAACCTGTCTCTGTGCAAATGAAACAGTAAGAGTGAAGGCAAAGATTGAATCTTGAGTCTCAATATTCACAACAATGGAAACATTTTTGTCCATAATATTGTATAAGTTGAAATTTGAAACCTGCACAAAAAATTAGTAAAGGGACATTGGGAATACTTTCTCCTTATAGCAAAAACTTCTGGAGATCTAACTTCTGGCAGGTGGTCATCCAATTTCTGCCAGAAATATCTTAGCAATGGAGAAATCACTACATTAAAGTTAAAACCAATCCCACTATTAGTTATAATTAACAAAAAGATTCAAAAATTCAATGTACTCAATACTAATATGGAGTCAGTAGATGAGCTAATTCATACCCGCATAGGACAAAAACTCATTTCAATTCAAGTTGGGAGGGGGAAGAGGTAGAGTTGGTGAGCTCCCACTTAATGGGTACAATGTAGGGGTATATCGCACACTTTTTGGGCACAGGGCACAACTACAAGAGGGACTCCATGTAACAAACCCAAATATTGTGACCTGGTTGTTTGTGCCCTCACATTAACCTGAAATAAAAAAATTAAAATTAAAAAAAATTCTTTTATCAAAAGTGAATCTGTCTTATCTCTTTCTTCTGTGCTCTAAGTCTAATTTTTTTAAATGTTTCATATGTATGAATATTTATTTTAGTATTTTAATTTTAACTTTTAAAAGCAAAACTAAGTTCATTTTTTTCACTTTATGTATGAGCTCAAAGACTTTTAAACTGTTATCTTCTTTTGAATCTACTAGAATCTTTTAACATCTCTGTTATACCAGGGTTCCCAGTATTCACTGAAATCCACTTGGCAACAGTATCTGAATTCACTAATTCAAACTAGCAACTCAAATGACCACACAACTGTATAAAGAGCAAACAGCTGTATCGGCCCTGGAAATTAAATCAGTATGCCATATTCCCTTCAGAAGCTTGACTCAATTTCTTCTGAATTCAAAATAAGTGATATGAGATAAAAAAAGATATTTTCATTCCCTGACTTGGAAATTCTACTTATAGAAAAAGACTGTACGATGTTAGGGAAACAAATCCTGTCAGAATCACATCATTCTGCAGGAGTGAAGCTGAGAGAAATATAAAATGCAGAAAAGGTGGGGAGGGCCTTATTCATGACTTTGCTAATTTGAGTGAATGTTATTTGAGCAGATAAACTATGCTATCGTGCATACACCCGCTTATGGATCTTGGGAAGGCATGACAACATTGTAGAACACAGCCTTTCTAAAGATCAACTGTGGTTGTCTGGCCAAAGACAATAACCTGCTTTGCCTTTCTGCTCTTGACATAAAGACACCATGATGAGCAAATACTTGTATAGACCAGCCATGATCCACTGAGATCTTTGTCCTGTATCAGCCTACTGGTCATTGAACCTGTGTTGTAAATTTATACCTTCTAGCATAAGGTCTTAAATTCATAACTAAGACAATTTAGCCAACAGAAAGTAAGGAGATTCAAAAAACCTCCATCTCTATTACTGGGAGAATGGCTGATAAGTGAACACAGAAGCAAAAGAGCCAATTTAAGAAATACTCAGAAATATTTGAGGGACGATTGCTCAAAATCTACTTACAATAATTGCATCCTAGATGATCTCATATGTTAGAAATATTAAAAGATCACAAGACTCATGATTTCCTCAGTACTTAAACAACTTCAAAAGAATTAGTAAGAGATGAAATAATTCTAATAATTTACCCATTTGAAATAACTTAATCCCCAAATCATTTAAAGATAACTTTCTAAAAGCAAATAAAAATTAATCATATTTGTGCATATATGTGAAAAATCTTAAATTGAATATTAGAAAATCAAATCTGTCAAAGTATGTTAAAAAATAGACTATGAATAAGTTGAGATCTTTTCAGAGACATAAGGATCATTCAACATTAAGAAATCTATTAATTAATTCCATTAACAGGGAAAAGAAGAATAAGTTTAGTCTCATGCCTTTAAATGTTGAAGAGGGCACTAATTTTTTTAACAACCATTAGCATTTAAAAAATAGTTTGTAATAGGAAGATAGTTAATTACTTAACTTTATAAGAATTTTTATAAGATTATTTATATGAAACTTAGAGCCAAAATTCCACTTAAGAATTTGATACTAAGTACAAACTCTCATTAAAGTCAGGAAGAAAAAAAGAAACCATGGTCGCAATTTATTATTTGAGTTTGCACTATTTTGCATGTTTTTTGCCAAAAGTAATGAAACGATAATAATTGACAAATATAAAGAAAATATAGATTATTTTCAGGTGACAAGACTGTTTACCTAGAAAACACAAACAAGTCATCTACTCTATTAAAATCATTGAGACCACTTAGTAAGATTTCTAGATACCAATCAATAGACAGAAATCAATAGTTTATAGTCAGAAAGCACATAACCATTAACATTAGCAAAGATCGATATAATATGAAAAACTTCAACATATTCAGGAACAGTATTTTTTCATAAAAGACTTCAGATCTTTGTTTAGGGAAAATAAAAATTTTAGATGAACAAATTAAATATTATCAATTATCAATTGTCTTTAAATTGTCATTAATATTATTTATTCTTGATAATATAGCCATAATTTTTACTGGAATTATATAAAAAATTATAGTTATGTAGGTAATATAGTTATTAAAATCAGCTTAAAAAGACATAGTATAATTGGAAAATAGTTGCCTCTCAAATTATTAAGAATTACATAGATAGTATAGCTATCTTAGGGAAAAATAATTAAATGTAAATAACTATTAAAAATTTTAAATGTTATAAATATAATAACACAATTATAAGAGAAATTGAGAATTACTAAATGGGTAGTATCAGAGGCAAGTCAAGAAAATAATTGATCATGATGTTAGATAAAGTTGTAAATAATATGCATTTCAGAAGTATTAATTAAGGGAAAATGAAAAAATAATTAGAAGGAAAACATTTGGGAATACTAGATGATGAGTGATAATCATTTATGTATGAACACATAGGCATAAAACAAAGGCAAAACCCCAAACCTAACAATCCAGATTTTCTAACTAATAGTATATCTGTGTGAGAAAATACTTATTAAATTTCAGATTAATATGAGTGTATAGGCAATTGGGTGACATTGTTTACATTTGTTAGGTAGAGTCCAAGTTGTAATGTGTCCCTCACTCAGGAGGTACCATATACCCTTACATTGTGGCCACTAGGGGTGAACTCACCAATCACCCTCTTTCCACCTCTCTGCCTCCCTTCTCTCCCCCTTATTTGAGTTTGTTTTTCTCTTGTGCGGGTGTGTCATTGTCTACTGGTTTCATATTAGAATTGAGTATATTGGATTCTTGCTTTTCCATTCTTGAAATAGTTTACTAAGTAGAATGTTCTACAACTCTATCCAGGTTAACACAAAGATGTAAAGTCTCCATTTTTTTATGGTTGTACAGTATTCCATGGTGTACATATACCACAGTTTATTAATCCATTCATGGGTGATGAGCACTTGGGTTGATTCCACATCTTAACAATTATGAATTGAGCTGTAAACAAGAAAACACATCTTTTTTAAAGATTTAAAATGTAAAAGGCAAAGTAAGAAAAAAAATTTTCTGTATAATTGATCACCAAATCTATTATAGGTTTGTAAAAAGTCAGTTTAATCAATAACATCAATACTTTTTTTTCCCTTTTAGTAAGTCATATACACATAGATCATGAATGCATTTATGCATTTGTGAGGTACAATGTGTTGATTTTTTACACAATTTGGAGTGCTTACATCAAACTAATTAATATAGCTTTCACCTCATTTACTTGATTATTGTGTTATGACATTATGTTCTATACTCAAGAGATTGAACTTGTAACCCTGCAATATGCTCCATAGGTGTGGTCCCATCATTTACCCTCCTATCAAATCTCCCTCCTTCCCTCCCTTCCCACTCAATTTCTCTCTTTCATCCTGGGCTATAGGTATTATCTATCTTTCATTAAAAAAGTGTGAGTATATATAAAATGGTTTCATAAAAGTACTGAGTACATTGGATACTTTTTCTTCCATTCTTGAGATATTTTACTAAGAAGAATATATTCCAGGTCCATCCATGTAAACATAAAAGAGGTAAAGTCTCTATCTTTTTTAAGACAGTTTAATATTCCATGGTATACATAAAAGAGGTAAAGTCTCCATCTTTTTTTAAGGCTGCCTAGTATTCCATGGTATACATATACCACAATTTATTAATCCATTCTTGGGCTTCTTCCATGACTTGGGAATTATGAATTGAGCTGCAGTGAATAATCTGGTGCAAATATCTTTGTTGCAAAATGATTTTTGGTCTTTTGGATATACTCCTAGTAGAGGAATTGCAGGATCATATGGCAGGTCTATTTTTAGATCCCTGAGTGTTCTCCAAACTTCTTTCCAAAAGGAATACATTATCTTTCATTCCCACCAGCAGTGCAGAAGTGTTCCCTTTACCCCACATCTAACATCTGTAGTTTTGGGATTTTGTTATGTGGGCTACTCTTACTGGAGTTCGATGATATCTCAAAGTGGTTTTGATTTGCATTTCTCTGGTTATTAGGGATGATGAGCATTTTTTCATGTGTCTGTAAACCATGCTCCTGTCTTCTTCAGAGAAGCTTCTGTTCATGTTTCTTGCCCACAAAAAATAGGATCACTTGTTCTTTTCTTATTAATAAGTTTGAGTTCTCTATGGATTCTGGTTATCAGACCTTTGTCAGAAACATAACCTGCAAATATCCTCTCCCTTCCCAGGGCTGTCTACTTGCTTTATTTACCATGTTTACTGTGTTGGCAGTGCATAAGCTTTTTAGTTTGATCAGATCCCAGTAATGTATTTTTGGTATTGCTTCAATTGCCAGGGTGGGAGGGGGTTCCTCCTGATAAAGTTTTCTCGCAGGCCAATTTTTTTAAGTATTTACCCTGCACTCTCTCCAAGAATCTTTATATTTTCATATCTTAAGTTTAAGTCTTTTATCCAGTGAGAGTCAATTTTTCTTAGAGGAGAAAGGTGTGGGTCCAGTTTCAGTCTTCTACAAGTCGACAGCCAATTCACCCAGCACCATTTGTTAAATAGGGAATCTTTCCCCCAATTTATATTTTTGATAGGCTTATCAAAGATCAAATTACAGTAAGTGTCTGGATTTATCTCTTGGTTCTCAATTCTGTTCCATACATCTACCTCTCTATTTTTGTGCCAGTACCATGCTGTTTTGATCACTATAGATTTATAGTATAGTCTGAAGTCTGGTAGCATTATTCCACCTGATTTGTTTTTATTTCTGAGTAAAAGATCTCTATAAAGAGAACTATGAAACTCTGAGAAAAGAAATATCTGAAGATGTTAACAAATGGAAAAACATACCATGCTCATGGCTGAGAAGAATCAACATTGTTAAAATGTCTATACTACCCAAAGCAATCTACAGATTTAATGCAATCCCTATTAAATCACCTTTGTCATACTTTAAAGATCTGGAAAAACTAGTACTTCATTTTATATGGAAACAGAAAAAACCTCGAGTAGCCAAGATCAATACTTTAGAAAAATGAGCAAAATACTTCAAGAGACAATTCACCATAAGAAATAAAACTATAATGAACATCTAAAATATTTAAATTGATTAGCAATAAAATGTAAAATGTAAATTCCTTTCATTGGTTAAAGTTTTAAGAAATCAAATGTAAAAAATCCTAGCCAATAATAATAAGAGTAAGTAAAAGTGATATTTGCATGTGCTTTGGTTTTGTTATACATACGTATCTGTCTATAGCATGAATAATGCATAATTAGATTTGGGGGAATTAATATTAAAAAATAATTGAAGATGTATATAAAGTTATATTTTTATAATTTAGAATGTAAAAAGAATATATTTTTGCAATTTTCATATCTAGGAAAGTAAAATATCAAAGTCCATAATGACACTTGATGCATTGATTAAAACAGAGTATATATTCTGGGATATGTTTTGAAGAGACAATATTTCTGGGTAAAAATGGTAGAATGAAGCTATATTATAGAATCTCCCTCAATACTTTAGAAAATAACAAAAATATATGAAAACATACACATATTCTGTATACACACAGTAGCCACAGAAATCAAATGATACAAGAAGCACAATTTTATTCGATGATGAGCAATGAAAAGTGTTGACATCAACCAAAGAAATTTTCTCACTCTCCATTGCTCTCCACAAGTAGTTTGTGAGAATAAAGAGGAACCAAAATCTTGTAATTATGCCTGTAATCCTAGCGCTCTGGGAGGCTGAGGCAGGTGGATTGTTTGAGCTCAGGATTTTGACCAGCCTGAACAACAATGAGACATTATCTCAACAAAAAATTAGAAAAACGAGCCAACTGTGCTGGCAGGTGCCTGTAGTCTCAGCTACTTGGAAAGGTGAGGCAGGAGGATCACGTGAGCCCAGGAATTGGAGGTTGCTGTGAACTATGCCATGGCACTCTACCATGGCAGAGTGGTAGACTCATGGCAGAGTGACAGAGTGAGACTGACTCAAAAAATTAAAAATCTTGTAATTATGAACACAAATGACTTTTTACTGCAGATGTCATAATCCCCATAACTCTTGAATATCAAATCTTCACATGTCTTAGCCCAGTCAGGCAATATATTTTACAGACTCTCTTGGACCTGTTTGTGCCCTGTGACTAAGTCCATACCAGCTGAATATTATCAGAAGTAATATGTATATTGTGTCATTTGCTTAAAGGAAATGGCTTGTCTCTCAATTGTACATCTTTATACATAATTCTCTTAAGCATAATCTTACATATTGAGCTCCCTTGTCAGATGGGGAATATTTCATGGAAGCTTGCAGTCATAAGATAAAAGAGATTTCCCTTAAAATCCACACCAGATAATTCATATTTTGGCTTTATTCAATAGAGTATGCTTTTATTTTACTATATTTGAGATCTCCTTATTACGGCAATTAAACTTATATTTTAAGAATCTCTATTCTCGGCTCGGCGCCTATAGCTCAACCGGCTAAGGCGCCAGCCACGTACACCTAAGGTGGCGGTTCCAATCCCCAGTCCGGAACCGCCAAAACAATGATGGCTGCAACCAAAAAATGGCCGGGCGTTGTGGCGGGCACCTGTGGTCCCAGCTACTTGGGAGGCGGAGGCAGGAGACTTGCTTGAGCCCAGGAGTTGGAGGTTGCTGTGAGCTGTAATGCCACGGCACTCTACCCAGGGGAACAGCTTGAGGCTCTGTCTCAAAAAAAAAAAAAAAGAATCTCTATTCTCTACTTTAAGTAGAGACTAAAGATAATAAAATTTAGGAGGGATGGTTATTAGGAGAATTGATGACTGAGAGAAGGGTAATTCATTTCCAATAACGAAGTTATTGCCAAACCTTCAAACAAAGCAAGTAGATGGTAGGACAATTCTTCTTGATATTACATATTTTTCCCATAAACTCTTATGCAGAGTAATCTGTGGAGATGTAGAAAGAGACTTTGCAGAAAGTGTTGTTCATTTTCTGGACATCTCCTAGGAGAGTTAAAATGAAGTGGCCTCAATGAGCCTAGTTTGCTTACTGAATTTTGAGGACAATGAGCATTTCTTTAGCCATTTTTTTGTGTGTAATAGTTTTATTTTTCTCATTTTACTATTTTTACAGTTTATGCACAAATTTATTTTATTTTATTTTTATTTATTATTATTATTATTATTTTGTAGAGACAGAGTCTCACTTTATCACTCTCAGTAGAGTGCCATGGTATCACACAGCTCACAGCAACCTCCACCTCCTGGGCTTAGGCGATTCTCTTGCCTCAGCCTCCCAAGTAGCTGGGACTACAGATGCACACCACAACACCCAGCTATGCACAAATATTTTTTATCTGGGTAAAAATAAAAATAACTTTTATGTAAAATTTTTTTAAAAACCCACAAAGAAATACTTAATTATTATCATGACAGTATAAGTGTCTTTGTTTAAAGAGTAAAAATTTATGTAAAAATTTTCCTCCCTTTTATAAAAGATTGAGAATATTATTTTCCTGACAGCAAATGAAATATTGAAGCATCAATATTTTTACACCTTTTTTTAGACCTGAAGATATTCTTGCAGGACAAAATGGCATGAAGGAAAGGAAAATTCAACATGGCCTTATACTTCTCCTGAAAAACATTAAAAGCCAGAAGAAATTTTTCTTTTCTTTCAGTTTTTGGCTGGAGCTGGGTTTCAACCTGCCACCTCCAATATATGGGGCCAGCGCCTTACTCCTTTGGGCCACAGGTGCCGCTCAGAAGAAATATTTTTGAAGTTTATAAAATCCTTCAGAAAAAAAATGAAGGCCAAAGACAGTATCCTCAGAGAAGATGGTGATCAAGTTTAGAAGCAGCAAGCTGACAACTTTAAGTGTGTGAATTTTAAGGAACAGATAATGCAGAAAGGGAAGTAATGTTAAAGGGATAGATGGTAAACTTTGAATGCAATTAAGTACAAAACCAAAACTAACGTCTGTGGGATTGACGGATTAGTGTAGGGAACGATTTTAAGACTAATGATGATTATTTGAGATTTACAGAGTTTGTATTGTTTTCCCTTCTTTGTGGTGCTATTTGATGATTTAAAATAACCATTGTATTTCTTTTTAACAAATTTAATATGCTCATTATCCCAAGATGAAAAAAGAAACAATTTCACAAGAATTAGTAGTAGTAAAATAAATCTGCAATGATGGGCTCCCAATTAAAATAGCAAATCTCATATTATAAATTTGTTTCATGTATTTATTTTTTATTAAATCATAAACACATAGATCATATATACATTAATGCATTTTGGGGGTACAATGTTTATGATTTCATATAGAATTAGGAACACTTACAGCATGCTGGCTAATATATACCTCATCTTGTTTACTTAGTTATTGTTTTAAGACATTTATACTCTATACTAATAGATCCAACATGTACCCTTTGCATTATGCACCATAGGTATGATCCCATCATTCACCCTCCCTCAATCTAACCTTCCCCCTCCTCTCAAATCCCTCCCTTCTTCATCTTGGGCCATAGTTGTGATCTATTCTTCATATGAAAGTGTGAGTGATTATAAATTGGTTTCATAATAGTTCTGAGTACATGGGATATTTTTTATTCCATTCTTGAGATACTTTACTAAGAAGAATATGTTCCAGCTCCATCCATGTAAAGGTAAAAGAGATAAAGTCTCCATCTTTTTTAAGGCTGCATAATATTCCATGGTGTACATATACCACAATTTATTAATCCATTCATGGGTCGATGGGCACTTGGGCTTCTTCCATGACTTGGCTATTATGAATTGAGCTACAATGAACAATCTGATGCATATATCTTTGTTATAAAGTGATTTTTGGTCTTTTGGATATACACCTAGTAGAGGAATTGCAGGATCAAATGGCAGGTGTACTTTAAATCCCTGAGTATTCTCCAAACTTCTTTCCAAAAGGATAATATTAGCTTGCATTCCCACCAGCAGTGCAGAAGTATTTCCTTTTCTCCACACCCACACCAACACATGTAGTTGTGGGATTTTGTTATGTGAAGCAGTCTTACAGGCGTTAGATGATATCTCAAAGTGGTTTTGATTTGCATTTCTCTGATGATTAAAGATGATGAGCATTTTTTTCATGTGTCTATAGGCCATGTGTCTGTCTTCTTTAGAGAAGCTTCTGTTCAAGTCCCTTCAGGATATCCTCAGCCCCATCCTCCATAATGACCAGCACAATGCTCTTAACTCACTCTGAAATTCTTGACCAAAACCCAGTTTACACAGTGGTGAAAAAATTTTAAATGTCCTCTGGACTTTCAAAAAAACTTGACAGCTTGACACCAAAAATACTACCAGGCTTATCAATACTCTTAATTAATATGAATGGCTTGAACTGTCCTCTTAAGAGGCATAGGTTGACTGACTGGATACAAAAACTCGGGCCATATATCTGCTGCATATAAGAACCTCATCTTACCTTAAAGGATAAAGATAGACTCAGGGTGAAGGGATGCGCATCTGTAATCGAGGCAAACAGAAAAAAGCAGGGGTGGCAATTTTATTTGCAGATACACTAGGCTGTAAGCCAAAAAATTAAAGAAAGACAAGGATGGTCACTTCATATTTGTTAAGGGAAACACTCAACATGATGAGATGTTGTTAATTATTAACTTTTATGTGCCCAACTAGAATGCTCCTCAATTAATAAATTTTAAAATTTGTTTAACCCCTAAGTCTCTCTAAACATATGCTTATATAAAATGAAAATTTTTATATTTTTCTTAATATGTATCAAAATCATAGTAATTTTGGACTAAAGCCTAACGGTTTTCTATTGAAATTCTTAAAGGTCCATATCATTCTTTCAGAGTTACCCTGGCTATGTGTTATGGTGTCTATTGTTAGGATTTCTTTTGAACTTGGTCTTGAGGTTCCTAACTTAAGAGTGGCCATTAGCTCTAGCCATGTTTAGGGTACAAAATCTAAGGGATTTTGTTGTGGATGTTTATAGTGTGCCTTTCATGAGATTCTTCTTTATCCTGGAAAGTGGCCAATCCTTCTCTTGTTAATTTCCAGTCTTTACAAGAATGCCAACCTATGTTGTTCAAGAAGGCTGCATCAGACTTAACTATAATAAAAGATAAATTCAGCATATTGATAATAATTTTAGACATTGAAAGGTGATCTCATGAACACTTCTGGGGGTTCAACCAGGTTTGTTTTGAAGGTGCTCAGCAGAATTCTAGGAAGCTCTCTGACCAATGGGTGTGCTCACTGGAATGACTTAAGCCAAAACATAAAGCCCTCCTTTTAGAGCTTTAAGATTCAAGCTCTAAAAGGTTATGTTGATCCTTTGATGCAAAATATATTTTGTTATGCTAAAATCTGTAACCAAATAGATTTGGTATCTGTATTTAAAAATTTCAACCCTGGATCTATGTATAAACGTAACTTTGGTTTAGAGGTGTATCATTTGACTAATCAGACCTAGATTTTTATATAGCTATAAAAGTTTACACTCAAGGAATTTACATTTTCATAAATTTCAAAAAAGTGTCTGCATAGCCAAGGAAATAATCAGCAGATTAAATAGACAACCTACAGAATGGGAGAAAATATTCACAAACTCTCAATCCAGCAAAAGACTAATTATGCAGATCCACAAAGAACACAGTCAAATCAGCAAGAAAAAAACAAATAGCCCCATCAAAAAATGAGCATAAAACACAGATTTTTTTTTTCAAAAAAGATAAACAAATGGGCAAAGAAACATGAAAAAATTCTCAATCACTAATCATCAGGGTATGCAAATTAAACCCACATTGAGATACCACCATATCCCTGTAAGAATGATCATTAATACTAAGTCAATAAATTATAGGTGTTGGGCAGATGTCATAAAAAGATAATGCCTATACACTGTTGGCAGAAATGTAAACTAGTACAACTTCTATAGAAGACAGTATGGAGATTCCTCAAGGAACTAAAAGTAGACATACCATTCAATCCATAAACCTACTATGAGGTATCTAAAAAAGACTTTTTATCAAAAAACACCTGCACCCAAATTCTTATCACAACATGATTAATAATTGCAAAGATAGGGAATCAACTAAGTGCCCATTAACTGGTGAGTGGATAAAGAAAATGTGGTGTATCTATACACTACTAAGTACCACTCAGCCATAAGGAACAAATAAAATGGTCTTTTGCAGCAATTTGGGTGGAACTGGAGACCATTATGCTAAGTGAAGTATCTTAAGAAAGGAAAAATGCCACATATTCTCATTTGTTAGTGGGAGCTAAACGATGGGTGTGTATGGTCCTAAAGGGGTACAACAGGAATTTGTAAAGAAAGAAAGGGGCAAAATAAGAGGAAGATGGGGGAATTACATGCTGGGTACAGTGTACACTCTTCTGGTGATGGGTTCACTAAAACCCTTAGTTCAGCATTGTAACAAGAAACACTTATACTCTGTTAACCACTTGAAATTTTAAAAAAAAATTAATGAATTACAAAATAAGACATGAAGTATCTTAGTAATGAAAAATTTTACAAGTTCAAGGATTATTTTTTAAGGTGTTGACTTCAACATTGTTTTCCTTCCTAAGCCATACTTCTAAGCATTACATTCATGTACAATGAATTATATATATGTATACATATATAATGCTATCATATACCTTCCCAGGAGAGGCAGGTGTGAAAATCCTCCCAGGCCTGGTTGTAATGGTATGCACAAGTGTCACTGAACTTAATGCTTTCCTAACTTTCCCCAACTCTTGATGATGTCTGGTGGCCCTGTATTAGTCCCTTTGTACTGTTGCAAAGGAATATCTGAGTTCAGATTATTTATAAAGAAAAAAGGTTAATTCAGCTCATGGCTCTACAGACTGTACAAGAAGCATCACACCAACATCTGCTTCTGGTGAGGGCTTCAGGGAGCTTGTAATCAAGGCAGAAGGCCAAGGGGAAGCAGGTGTCGGAAGAGGGGGCAGAGCAATGAAGCAGGGCTCACTCATTACCACTGTGGGGAGGGTTCCCAGCCTTTCATGAGGAACTCACCGCCATGACCCAAACATCTCCCACCAGGCCCCACTCCTACACTGGGATCAAATTTCTAAGTGAGCGGTGAAGGGTCCAACATCCCAGGCATTCTCTTGGAGAATGCAAACACCATTGTGTCCCAGGCAAAGTCGAGCAAAATGAAAGTGTATCCTGCTACATTTTATTCTTAAAAAAAAATCTGTGAAGATTCTACTGGTTCCTTTTTCTCAAATTGATCTTGCCCTGCTATAAGAAGTGAAAACTTGCATTTGGAATTTGCATCACGTTCAGTTTTATGGAGGAGAAAATTGTGATGAGGAAAACCCAGGCTGTTGACGAAAAAACAGAATCTCTGTCTATGCATCCTTGTATCTCTTCCTGCTTGACTGCTAGGCCTGCAACACGGGATCATTATAGCTTTAAAAATAAGAAAAATTGATCTCAATTTCATTATGAGGAAGGAAACATAGCAAAGCTACATGCATAATAGCTCAGCAATTTATGTTCAGATAAGAGGAAAGATGTATTACGAAACAACAGAGCATGTAAATTTAGAAATAGCTTGGCATTCTGAAGCACATTTTTCAATGGGAGCATTTATTGAATTACAATCATGTTCCCTCACAAACAATAGGAAAAAAAAAACATAGGGCTAAATTACCATGCCAAGGCCAAAGACTTTGCTTTGTATAGAAAGTCATTAGTTAATATTTGAGAGATCACAAGTAAAAGCTAAAATTTGGTTCTGTTCTGTAGACTCTATGACCTGTTCTTTTAAAAGTCCTTTATCATCAGGATTACCCTTTCCTGTGCCTCATTATTTGGGAAGAAACCCTCTCTCCAGAACTCCTCTCCATCTCTGTCATTTGAGCACACACTCTTCTTCATTACTTTCAATTTCTTGAGCAGAAATGTATTAAAACCACCTGAGCCTGTGGTTTTGATGGATAGTTTCTCACAGAATCTTAGAATTTGTTGATTTAAAGAGGCCTCTATCAGGTCACCTAGTTTATCTCCCTTCACATAGCTATTTATTTCAGGATAGTATATCTTAAACATTTCTAAAATAGTAGCAAGTTGTATTCTACAACTTTCTTGGGTCATTGATTTCTGCTGCTTATTCAAACATGTATTTGGGGGCAATATGCTTTTATTAAATGTTAACAAGTTTGTGTTTGGTTACAAACCACAATAAAAACTACACATTTGGCAGGAAATCAAAACTTATTTGACAATCACTATTATTTAACAATGCTTGTGATCTCTAATTTTTTACCTGTCATTTTTCTATATTTCATTATCATATGTGTTTCCTAAATCCTATGACCATATAGTATTGGGGAAAATTAGCATGTATGTGATCTCCAACTTAAATAATATTTTTCTAGAATGTATGTATAAGTATTTTCTAGCAAATAGTTTTTAAATAATTAGAAATAATTATTAAAATATCCCTAAATTGAATGTTTATTACAATATAAGTTATTATGATATAAGTATGACACAATTCACAAGAGTTCAGAACAAACTTCCTGTTCCAACCATATTGCGATAAACTTTATTTTTATGTATGTATGTATGTATGTATATATTTTTGAGACAGAGTCTCACTCCATTATCCTGGGAAGAGTGCCCTAGTGACATAGCACACAACCATCTCAAACTCTTGGGCTCAAGTGATCCTCCTGCCTCAAACTCCTGAGTAGCTGGGACTACAGGTGCCCACCACTACTCTGGGCTACCTTTTCTGTTAATAATAGAGACGGGGTCTTGCTCTTGCTCAGGCTGGTCTCAAACTCCTGAGCTCAAGGGATTCTCCTGCCTCAGCCTCCCACAGTCCTAGGATTATAGGCTTGGTCACTGTGTCCAGCCTTGACTTCTAAGCATTTGAAATAACTAGAGATCTGTTCTCAGCCAAAGGAGGGGAAAAGCACGAGGTATTTTTTAAGATTGTAACTAAGGAGAAAGCATTGCTAGAAGGTTGCTTAAACAAGCTGATTAGGAGTATTTTCACATAACAATCCATGTTCCTTCTGTCTTATACATTCCCCTTTTTGTGTGACATGGGGAAAATGTATTTAAGGATCAGCAACTCTTCTGCCTGGAAGAACAAAGAGCTGTGTTGCCTTTAAGATCTCTGCTTTGCCTTTCTCTGACCTTTCTTTCGCCTCCTTTAGGTTCAGTCATTGAACTTGAAGCTTATGTTTAAAAACACAATCACAGCAAGGGGTTCTGACTTAATGTGTCACACTGCTTACTTGAGAATTTGAATTTTTAAATATGACAATAATTATGGGAGTCTTGGGAGGTATTAAAATGAATAAGTCATACTCCCTATCCTTGAAAGCTCACGACCTACTAAATGTGGAGGACCAGGAGATAATTCATAAATGTCTAAAGTAAGAAAATAAGGCATAATACTAAGGATGGCTCCAAAGGCCAGAAAAACAGAGATCTCAGCAGGACTATCATCTACTTCAATGACGATCCACTCTCTATCAGAATAAAAATGTATACCTGCGATAAACTGAAATGAAATTTTGGGATATCTGTATCTATTGTTCCAATTCATAGATAAGAACACTTATAGGATGATATTTTAGGGGATAGTAAATCTTCTTTTTTTATTTACGGGGCTACAAAAATTTGGGTTATGTGAATTGCTTTTGTACAGTTGGAGTCAAAGTTTTAAGTGTGTAGATCTTTTAGCTTCATAATAGAAGATATTTAAAGTTGTTCTTGCTTAGTGATTATTTTTTGGCATATTTCTTGGGAGTTTCATTTAGAATTGTCCTTTCTTGGATTTTTCCTTGCGTGGCAGTTGGTTCAGAAAACTGTGCCTGTAACTACCTCCCACTTGGAAAGCAGACCAAGTTTAGGAAGAGTTCTGATCCAGGCCATTCATACCTACCCAATGAGTCACATGACTCTTTTATATTTCAACTCACTTCTTCAAGGGCCTGCACTCAAATTTGGTGAAGGCTGATTTTGTCCGCACTGTCTTCCCTTCTGAACTTACAAAAAGTTACCTGCAGCCAGTGTGGCCAATGGACCAGTAGATACAGATCTGTATCCTGAAAGTGTGAAGAGTTAACCACGATGAACTTTAAGACTCCTTATTCAGACTTCTAAATGAACTCGACTGATTAAAAATTAAATGTACTCAGGTATTCCAAAACATTAGCCTTCTATCATGGTAAGTGAAGTCAGTGGGACTCAAAGACAGAAATAAAATAAAACATAAATAAAAGGCATTTCAATCTATTGAAAAATACTAACTCGAATCAAGAATGTAGCCAAGTTTATGTCTTCAGGTAATTAATTGATATTCAATTAAATCCAAGAAACAATTATTCCCTCTATATTTTAGTTTAATTAAGTGTAAATCAAGATTAAATTGTATCCCCAACACACTTGTAGCCTTAGCAGTATTTTATGTTAGTTAGATATATTCAGACAACATTGAAAAATCACATCTATATGGTTTAATTTATGGTGGTAGCTCAATTGTTTTTCTCCTAAGCTCAAGTTCATGCAAGAAAAAAATTAGCTACATATGTAGACACACATGCAGAGAAGATGCTAAAAATTATATACCCATTTTAAGTAAGGAAAAAACTGTATTAAAATTGCAATGCTCAGTATATACTCATAACAGTTGTTATCTTGTGTCTCCTATAATTGCAGAATACAAATATGACTTGAGCATTACAATTTTAAATGTTTTTTTTCCTTTCTTAAACATGTATATAATTTTTGACACCCTCTGTGTGGATATGTATATGTATGTATGTGTCTTATATATAATATATATATATAATTTAAGTGTTTAAGTTATTACCTTTTGTTAATGCCAGTGAACAGAATATCTTTAATTTGAATGTCATCACTGAATCCTCTGCACAGTACTGGAGATTGCCTTTGAGTTCTAAAAATATATCTCATCTGATTTATCATTAAACCCTAAGCTTATGTGACTATTCATATGAAGCAAATAATGACTTTCTCCTAGTTTTCCAGCTCCCACTTAGCCTTGCCTTACTATCGAAAAAAGTAGGCTACTGAAGAACCTACACAAGAGAGAAAGCCTGGCTTCAAGGGTCAGAGGATTTAAAATCAAGAATATTTAAAAGAAATAGAAAATCATAGATTTCTAGGTTTTGCCTTTTGACTCTACACGCACTGCCAAGAATTTAATCACATTGCTTTCTTCCCAGAACATTCAAAATGCAATTGTACAGTTGTACCGTCTATCTGGAATCTTTGCTTCACTGCCTTTCAAAGAAGGAGAGTTATGATAGTAAAATGATACCATAGGGTTACAACATATATTCATTCCCCTATTGTTATCTAAGTGGCAGAAATCTTATCTCTAAAGGTTTAACAATGACAGGGTATCTCGACACTAGAGAATCCAATAATATTCCAGTAGACGTCTAGAAAGATGGTGAGAGAGTATTAATAATAATGGCAAAATTGAAAAATCCATTGTTGGTACATTTGGAATTATTCAAGGAAAGGAACGAAACTGAATATTAATAAAAAGACACAAAAAGTCATTATAACAGAATGCATGTAATAAGGAGAATTTTTTTTCATTCTTATAAAATCATATGGTCAAACCTTATTTTTACAATATGGGATTTCTCCCAAACTCTACCTAATAAATACCTTAAAAATATACAAACTGGCATTATATTCATGGGGGGAGGGGGTTAAAAAAGCAACTTACAGAATAATAAAACTTCTGAACTGGAGTGAAACATGGGTGGTGTAAAAGATCCAGAAACCTAATGCAATAACAGGAATCCTTCTACAGACCCCAGAGAGGTATCTTTGGTCTCAATCGTCACGCCCTTGGCGTGGAGTCTATTCTTTTCAAGAAGCGCATACTACAGTTGGACAAGTCTACAGTTGGACAAAGATCTTAATTCTGCATTAATTATTATACATGGTGTCCCCAAAGTTCATGTGCAAGTTAAAATAGCATGCACACAAACTTTATGGTCACCCTGTATTTATGGAACTTCATAAATTCAAGTTTACATTCAAATGGGTGATCATTTAATGTTTAATATATTCCCCAGGAATTTCATGATTTTACAGGATGAGAAAAAAACATGATTTAAAAACTTATTATCAGTTGATCATTTATAACTGAGCATTTTTCTATAATACAATGAGATGTACGGTGGCCCATATGCTCACTTTTAAGTCTCCATAAATATATACAGACACATTCACACATACACACACGTACTTAAATACGTTATAAATGAGTAGATGAAATGAACTCTAGAGGCTAGTTTTGTAGAATCCAAATGTTTATATACTCACCAAATAGTTTAGTCTATTGAATTATTTACAAAAGAAGTTCAAAGCACTGTAAGTATATATATATATATATTTTACTTTTTGTTTTTGGATCAACATAATTTAAGTGTGTTAAGGAAGTTTAACAAAAAGTTCAATGTGCCATGAGATTTTTTAAAAGGTTGAAAAACACCTGTCTAGATGTTAAAAAAAAAAAATTTCCTTGAAAAGAGTGACAGGGTTAGTTGATAAGAAGAAGGACTAGAAATGTTGGTAACTCCAAGAAGTAGTTCATGGCTCTGTGAAGGGCACACCAGTGTCCCTCCGTGTGGTCACATGTGTCAGCCCTTGGAGAGTGCGTCAAAGAACCATGATGAGAAATGAGGATATCTAAAGATGAGGAAGGAGTACGTGGTCTGGAGTTAGACACAACCTTGTCTAAACATTGCCTGTAGATAGTACTTGTTCACTATATGAAACCTGCTAAGTCAACTTCTAGTTCTAGAATTCTTACCTTTAAGTAAGTATACAGTAAATACTCCCTCAGTGTAGCCTTGGGGATTATATAAAATCAACTACAAGCATCCTAATTAGAGCTGTGTCTGTCAACCTACAGGAGATGAATTCAGGGAATAACCTCCGTGAGGGTGTGAAACATCAACAAGAGGAGCCCACTGGCTGCCGGAAGGTCCATGTTTTATATTCACTTGTCTATATCAATAACTCAATATTTTAGCCACCTTTTCCTCCACTCATTAAATCTTCTCATCAGTTATTTTAAAAACATATATTTTTAAAACCTGCCTTGTTTTTGATTGATTTGATTTGATTGAAAGAGACGGAGTTTTACTTTCGTACCCTGGGTAGAGTCATGGCATCATAGCTCACAATAAACTCAAATTCCTGGGTTCAAGTGATCCTCCTAAGTAGCTAGGACTACAGGTGACTCCACACCACACCCAGCTAGGTTTTCTATTTTTAGTAGAAATGGTGTCTCACTCTTGCTCAGGCTGGTCTTGAACTTCTGAGCTCAAGGGATCCTCCTGCCTCACGCTCCCTGAATGCTGGGATTACAGACATGAGCCACCGCGCTCAGCATTAAAAACATATTCTAATCCAGTTATGTGTATTAAGGAAATTTTCTAAAACAAAATTATGCTTGCAAAATAAAGTGTCATTTATGAATTCAAGCCAGTGCATCTGAAGTGAATCTGCTAATAAATCTGGATTTTTATTGGATGACTTCATGGTGGTACACCTGTAATTAGTGACAGCTGTGGATTTTCATTGTGTGCATGTGGGTAAGTTTATCAAATTAATCACTTTTGGACAAATCTCAATTTTTTAAAAAAGAAGAGAGACTTGAGTTGATTTGGGGCAACATTTGGAAACTGTTCTAAGAAGTTATGAATATATTTTAGCTAACGTGTTCCTAAAGGGAAAATATGAAATATCTTTCCTTCCAACCCTGAGTTAATTATGCCACTCACCTCTTTACCTCCTACAGAGATTCTTCATTCTCTGCAACTATTCTAAACATTTGTTTTACCACCTCTGTATATCTTCAGATGCATTCTCACTCTTGCAAGGGATACTTTAACTAGATCATCCACTGTCTGCAGAGAGCTGGGATTTCCAGTGAGCCCTAGAAAATCATCTTATCATTAGGCTATAAGCAATTTTGAAAATGGAAAGTAGAGCATATTTACCACACCTGGTGAGTCTCTAATTACAATGGTCTATGTATTCATCAGTTATACTCATTTGTCATTTTAATTAATTACTCAGAGCTCAGTTCAATCCCCTTCTAGCATTATAAAATTCCCATTGATTTAAAAATGGTGTAATTGTTGCTATATAGTCGCAGTCTTCTTGGAATCGGTGGTTTCTATACAATCAAAGCCTATTCTATAAAATGTCTTCCCTACGTGGGGTTCAGGTTCCCACCATGTGCAATCATATTGCCTTTCTTTTTTCTGTGACTATGAATATAAAGACTCTATCTTGAGTATTTTAGAAAGTAATTTAAAAGATCTGTCTTCAGCCACCACTCCCATGTTTAACATCATTATAAGTACTCAAAAGGCATTACTATTATTATACATTATATTTTATTAATAATTGCTTTAAGTAACTACTAAAGGCTTATTGGGTGGGTAGCATATTTGCCGGTGGGAAAATTCATTCACAGGAATATCAAGATTAATGCTTAAAGACAATGCATGCTTAATTATGTATAAAATGCCTTTTATTGCTGAACTTCATTTTTCCCACCTTTGTTATAAAATATATTCTTAATTTTTAATATGTTCAATAACTTTGCAATAAAGACTTAACCAACATCATGAAAGAAATCATTCACATGATACAATTCCTTAGGTTTTGAGTAATACAGAATTCTGGGAGAGAAAAAAACGGAAACTTTATTGGTCTAAATCAGTGATTTTTCAACCGGTAAACCATGGCATCTTAGGTGTGCCATGAAAATTTTTAAAGATCATTCATTAAATTATTTTTGAAGGACATTCATAGCACAACAAGTGTATTTTTTTTTGTCTTTTTTTTTGTTTTTTTGACCTAACTTAAGTGTGCCGTGGAAGTTTAACTACAGGTTCAGGTATGTCGTAAGGTTTGAAAAATGCTGGAAATTAACTGAATCCATAGTCTACACTAAAATTTGTTTAAAATGGTTGGATTGTACTTCCTTCACGCATTGCTTACTGATATTATCCAGTTCAAGGCGTGTACATTGCCACTGATGATTTTTAAAGTGAAATTTGTTTATTAGGCTATGTAGCAGGTGGTGTTCTTATAAGAAAAGAATTACGTTATGGTTTGAATGTTTCCCCCAAACTTCTCGTGTTGGAACAATGTTGAGAGGTGAACCTTAATAACAGGTGCTGAGTTGGTAAGGGCTGTGCCAAATGAACATCTTTATCAAGGGACTGGGTCTATTATAAAAGTGAGTTTGACACACTCTTGTTCTCTCTTATACCCTTTCTCACTGTACCAAAAATGGCTAAGAAAACTGACTTCATCAATACAAAAAACACATCAGTAAATCCTATTTTTACTATCTTTCATAAAATGAGAACACTGGAGTCCAGAGAGGTTATATCATCTCCCAAGTTCATACAGTAAACGGCACCGATGGGATGGGACCTAAGACTCTGTATAGTAAATCTACACTTCACATAATGGAAAGATTCTTGAAAACTGTAACCCAGTCTTACTTTAGGCAAGGAACTTAGAATATAAAATCGCTGAATTTGGGATCAGACTGAAGCCCAGGATGATTTCAAAGGAGCTCTCTCTTGGTTAAGCATTTTGAAGCAGAGTTCAGGGTAGTACATTTTGATTTTACTAGTGTATAGATAAACATTTTCTTTCTACTTCTTTCAACTTTTTCTTTACTTATTGCCCCAAAATACCAGGGGAAAAAAGCATTTATTTAAAATAAACTATGATAAACTATTTGTCAGCTCCATAATGATTACTCCAATATTCAAGTTTCAAATTAAAGTTCTAGTTTATAATAATCTCTGAAGTCACTAACTAATGTCAGATCCTCAGTGAGTGTTTAAAAGTATATGCTTAAAGAAGAAATCATCAGTCAATTCAGTTGGGTACTTTGAATGCTTACCACAAATTTCATATAGGTAACTTGGTGTTTACCCACAGTGATCAGGTAAAAAGGAAAAAAAAAATCCATTTGCCAAATTAACATAACATTTACATAAATATTATGTTAATTATCCAATAGTTAGAACCCAAATATGGACAGGGTAAAAACTCTTGGCTATTAATTTCTGTATACCCCACTATGCTTTAGTTTGATTACAAGTTGAACATACATAGTATGTTACACATAGAAATTCAGTATAATATGACCCATGATCTTGCTTTACATGATTAATACATTCTAACTACCTGATTTACATTCATTTTTATTACATATAAATAAAATAGATTCTATATATAAGTATCAAAAAAATCAATCTATCAAATGTATTTCAGGAGTTACAGAAAAGTCACTTTCATATAATTCTATGTATTTTAAAATTTCTAGTATCATGAAGGAAAGCAAATTCTAATCCCCAACTTTGCAGGCAGGTCAAAATAAGAGGCAAATGTGGTCAAGGAGAGACAGCTCAGAATGTGCCAACCAGCTGCTTATGATGAAGTATGAATTTCTTTAGGGTCAGAAGAATCAGCAATAGCAATAAAAAAGGAGGAAAAAAATATATATAAGATACCTGTCAAGTGAAACCAAAACCTCAAGGCTGAAAATATTTTAAATATTGGATTCAAAGGTATTATAGCTGATAAATCAAGTATTTTCTCAGGATTAACATTTCTTTTCTACAAACTTTAGCTGGTGTGATAACACCAGCCATGGAAGACAAATGTAAATCTTAGTAAAAAAAATCCACTCCTTAGCAAAGACGGATGTAAAGATTAAATGTTCACAACTGAAATTCCACTGAGAAATAGCAGAAATCTAAATTCTATTTGTCCTTTCACACACACCCAAATAAGCTCATAATATATTTTTTCTTCTTAATGACTCAAATTCACTTTTGAAACTACACGTGTCCAAAAGCCACTCATTTCTCTAAGAAACAATGGTTACTTTTAGTGGGAATATTATTTATGAGACTCAACTTCAGTAATAGGTATGCTTATTGCTACTGCACTGGTCTCTGCTGAAAATATGAATGATACTTCTGTTTCATATGAACAGAAAAAAATCATACTCCTTCCAAAAACAAGATAAAAGACACATTCTTACTTTCTCTACATCACTCCACCTTTTTGGGCTTTCATAATGGGAACTGCAGCTATCAACAATGACAGTATATTTATTCACTTGTTTTACCCTGTGATCCATACAAAGTAGTTTCAAAATTACTGCACACATACCTTCAAACAACAACAACAATAAAAATTGTATAAAATCCAAGATTTTTCCAAAAAGTTTTGCTCACAGAATATGTCTCACTGAAGACCTACTTTCAGAATTCTGAGTCAAAAGTTTCATGAATTATTTTCATAGAATTATGTTAAATACCAATATACAATTGGGGTAAATGTTCCTCCTATTCAATTGTGAGGCTTTCATCTTAATCACTTGTGCTACAATTTTTATCTTGAATTACAAATAGTTTCATAGTTCCCATGTTATCTTTATCTCTGATAATACTTCTTTTTTTGAAGTCAGCATTGTCTGATGGTGAGATATAGATGTCAGCTTTATTGTAATTAGTATTTCTAGGGTAAATATGTTCCATGATTTCCTTTTAACCTATTTATATCTCTGTTTTTTAAATGCTGTGGGTTACATCTAAAACATGACAGCATAAGCCCAGAAAGTGCAATTTCACTGTAACTTTCTGTCAATCCAATAATTTACCAATATTCAACAATATTTTGTATGCAAATCAAAAATGCAAGCAAATACAATTCAAGAACTCAGTTTGCTAAGGAAAGACTTGTCCCCTCTGCTCTTCACAATTATGTAGAAAATTATTTTCTTTTGCCACAGCTTTGCAAAAAGCACTTCCTGAAGTAAATCTTTATTTATTTATTTATTTTTGTAACTTGTGAAGACATTTAAATGTTTTCAAAACTGCTCTGGAAACTTTAAAATGTCACCATGTTTTATCATTAGAGTACCACTAATCTCCACTGAATTAGTGAAACATCTAACTACAACACAACTTGTCTTCCCTTCCCCCAAAATATCTTGCTCTACGGTTCCTGGGAGGAAAGATAGTTTTAGTTGAGGTGATATGAAAATGTACTCATTTGAATTCAAAGATGAATTTGGTAAGAATCTTCAAAGTCTTTCAACTTGTCTCAAATTATCCAAAATTTGAGTGTAACGTGCCACTTTTCTATGTTCCAGACAAGTTAGAAACAACTCAAGCCTCAATAGGGAATAAACACACCAGATTACCTCCAATACAATTCAAGTGAAGCAAAAATACTAAGTTGGTTCAATGCCCTTCTTCTGAACTCAAAATTTCCCAACTGTAATAAAAAAGAACAAACGCTAAAAAGGGGGAGTACCAGAGATGGTAAATATTTACAAGGATGAGAATAAGAGCGAATTTCCAAAATGAGATAAAGGCAAGCCACATCAGCCAAACGAGAGAAGACAAAGGCTTTGGAGAGAGAATTCAGTCCAGGCGTCTGTCGGTGGCTGGTGACACACTCCGCTTGTTGGGTCTGTGATGCCAGAGGTAGGCACACTCTTCTGTTTGATTCTGTGTCTCTGAATAAAAAACCGATTAATCACTAGAAAAAGATTAATAGCAGATATTTTTTATCAGTCTCTTAAAGGCAACACTGTGATTGTTTTTCAAATGGTTTTTGTTTTCCCATTTTATTATAATTTGATAAAAAGCCCCACATTGGAAGCTATAGATAAGGAAGTAGCCTACGTCGGGAAGAGCTAAGCCCCGACAGGAGAGGGAGAAGAACGGCCAGATCACAGGGCTGTTCTACTTTTAACGTTTTGAGGAACCTTCATGCTGTTCCCACAATGGCTGTAGGAGTTTGCAGGCCCCCAGCAGTGCACAGGAGCGTCCCCTTCTCCACAGCCTCACCAGCACTCACTGCTCATCTTTTGGAGAAAGCCACTCTGACGGGGGTGATGGGAAATCTCACTGAGGTGTTCATTTCGCATTTTTCTAGGCTAACCAGGTTTTATATATTGTATGTTGGCCATTTGTATGCCTTCTTTGGAAAATGCCTATCTGTTCAGGTCCTTCCCCTATTTTTTAAAATTGGGTTATTTGTTTTTCTTGCTATGGTGGTGTTTGCGGTTCCTATATATTTTTTATCTTAATCCCTTATCAGATATACGGTTTGCACGTATTTTTTTCCATTCTGTAGACTGTCCCTCTACTCCGTTGACTGTTCTCTTTGCTATACTTTTTATTTTGATGTAATGCCATTTGTCTTTTTTTTTTCGATTGCTGCCTGTGCTTTAGGAGGAAAATAAAAAAAAAAAAAATTGCACAGACCAGCATCACATAGATTTCCTGTATGTTTTCTGCTATTTGCTTTATTTCTTTTACCAAATTTTAAGAAGTCAAAGTCAGGGTCGTTGCAACTGTATGAGAAACTGGGTGAGCACAATTTTCCTGTATTTGTATGTTTCCTGTATTTTGCCATTTCAGGTCTTAGGTTCAAATCTTTAATCCAGTGATTTTTGACAAGGATACCAAGAACACACAATAGGGAAAAGACAATTTCTTCAAGAAATGGTATTGATATGCAGAAAAATAAAATTAAACCCTTATCTATTTGAAAAGATACTTTTATCATAACATAAAATTTTATCTAAACCAAGTAGGTTTTCTGCTTTACCTTTTATTTTCATTTATTATGTCTAATAAGATATTATAATTTTATATGTAATATAGGATATAGGAATTATATTCTCTGTCATTATTATACATTGTATATCATATACCACGGTTGTGTATTATATATTATATGTTACATAACCTTATATAGTAGACATCTTAAGCCCTTAATATTAAAAATACATAAAGCATATAAAGTTTTTACGGTTACTACAGAAAAATTAGATATTTGTAGAATACACGCATTAGGCATGAACACGCAGGCACACATGGATACACAGACAAGTTTGCCTGTGAAAATTATATCGTAACTATCAGTTGTAGAAAAAAAATCACAGCATGAAAATATGAGAGATCAGAAGAGAAGGAATACTAGTAAGCTATTTCCAAGAAAAACACATCACATTATTTATAGAATAAGAACAAGCAATACTTTACTAGTAGTATTTTTTGTTTTTTGCAGTTTTCGGCCAGGGCCAGGTTTGAACCCACCACCTCTGGTATCCATCCGGGGCCAGCGCCCTGCTCCTCTGAGCCACAGGCACCGCCCTAGTAGTAGTATTTTTAAAATTTACTCAGACTCTTCTTTTCCTTCTCTTCCTTAGCGACGTCCTTACTTCTTCGTGTTTGCTTGAAGAAGTAAAAGTGTTGTTGTTGCTTAACAGTGTGCAGTTACAACATGATTGGACAGTTCATGGACCTGATAAATTATTCCGATCATTTTAAATGAGTTTAAGAATTTCTGTTGTTTCACATACTTTGGTGAAACCTGTATCAAAGTGACAGCCATCGTAACAAACATAGAAACTAGATGTCTAATCACAGCTTTTGGAAGTTTGAGGGAGCCACTTAAGCTTACAGTCTTTGGGGATTTATTCTTCTGTATTTTTTGCTTTTTTGTTTTTTAATTAACCAGGATCACCTTGAAAATAGCACAAACGTGGAACATACTACTTTTTTAGACACATTAAATAAATTAGTTCATACTTTCTTATTCATTTATATTGATCAACTTTATCTTGCCAAACAGGGATTTGAACTTGCGTTTTCTTTTTTCAGAAAAGCATAGGTTTGCTTTATTTCTTTTACCAAATTTTAAGAAGTCAAAGTCAGGGTCGTTGCAACTGTATGAGAAACTGGGTGAGCACAGTTTTCCTATATTTGTAATGATTTGAGTAATGAGTTATGTTCACTTTTAAGCAGGGGCAGAATACATTCAAACTCTAAATATTTTGCAAAAGATCATACATTTTATTTCCTAAATCCCAAGTCTAGAACATATGGCAATATAGGTTCATGATAATCTGGTTTCAGGTCATCAAAGAATCGTTTAAATATAATTTTCATTTTTAAAGATTTTTTTGAGGGGGTTCTGTTTTTACTTTTTTTTTTATTCAAATATAGGATTGAATCAGAGCTCAAAAAAAGCTAGTAGGATGAGAAAAATATAGCAAGGACTAGCATAACATGACTAGGCTAAGGCTGAAGATCCCTTGAAACACAGAGACCATTTTTAATACAACATTAAGCTTTTCAAACACCATAACACAATGAGAGTACTGCCAGTCCATGTAAAAAGAAAGCAAAGTGACTCTTTCCTCTTCATTTAAATGTCTCTGGTCAGTAACAACCATGTAGTATAACCAGTTACCAAGATCACTGTTCCCACATGGCAATAACTCTAATGTAAATTCTCTAAATTATTAAATAACTAATTCTTATTATATTTCTCAACAGTAAGAACCATTTATGTCTAGCAATTTTTGCAGGTTGTCAAGATGTCACATTTGAACTAAATTATATGCCTTTAATCTTACTCTTACTATTTTAAATTCATATTAATACTGCACTCACCCTGGTAATTATAAAGTATAATTCACACAAATTGTAATTAACTTTTACAATACTGGAAAGTTTTGACCACTAAAGAAGTGGCTTCTCTATTTTCATGATTTCTATATTAATAGTCTGAAATATCACTTCATTCTCTGGCGAGAACACATTCTTTTGTCCGTGAAAACCACGGATTTCGTGTTTGTTTTATACTCTGCTTAAGAAATTTCAATCAGATAGGTATTATATCCTTAGTTTAGGAAAAAAGTAATAGAAAAGATAAATAGATTGCTAAGGCTTTTGAGCCAGAGAAAGTCAGAAATATCTTCCTGTTGCACACGGATCTGGGTTCCGGATGGATTAACTGAGAATCTTCAAACTGGATAGTGTGTCTCCACTCTCAACTGGATTTCTCACTGCATCTCCTTCTCAACTCTGTTCTTGAGCCACCCTGACATACCCCCATTGCCCTAGGGTACTATCCATCCCACTTGCATTGCTTGATGTTTATCTCGTATGATATTTATCTCTTTGTTTCCACCAAAAAGTCATACAGCCTCCTCCACTCCCCGAAGTCCTCCTCACCTGTCAAATTCAAGGGCAAATTCTCTCCCCATTGACATTGTCTTCTGCTCCCAGTCGCGTTTAGATGCTTTTCTGTCAGTACGCCCACTGCAGCGGAGGGGCTGCTTAGTTCTCTTATGGGAGTCGTCAAGTAAGATCCTCTTCTCCAGCAGAACTTACTACTGAGACAAGGAGAGCTCGTCTTCACAGGATTTAGCATAAAGAAAGAATTCCACAAGCATTTATTCAAATCGAACTGCTGCAGTGAGTGACTGCCATGCCAAAATACCTGTTAGATGTTGCACTGACCAGTCGTAATTAAAACACCATGGGGTTTTTGAGTGATTATTTTGTTACAAGCATAGTAACAGGTCATTTTCAGGTTCCCCCTCACTTCCTGGCCAGCCAGGCTTGGGGACGGAAAGAATCCTGCCAGGTCCCGGCTGTTGGGTGGTGGTTAATCAGGTCAGCTTCGCCTTCTCTCTCAACACTGCGCTGTGCTTACATGGTGACATCTAGAGAAAACCTTGACATTCGGTTCTACGAGTTTGAACACAAGAAAAATTATTGACTTGGTGACCAACTCAGGAACGGAACTGTGGCTCTCCTGGAGTACCAGTTATACGACGTAATCATTGTTGGAAAACAGGTTATTCTACTTCAAAAAATATCATTCTAGTTACTTCAGAAGGAACTTTATCATCTACCTATTGTTTATAGGTAAACTGCTTTATCGAACAGTTTTATTTTTATGGAAAAAGTAAAAAAAAAAGTACACAGTTTTCTCATATACCCTGGACATGGTTTGCTTGAGTTTTTTTGCTTATTTGTTTGTTTTGTTTTGTTTTTGACACAGAGTCTCACTCTGTCTTTCTGAGTAGAGTGCTCTAGTGTCATAGCTCACAGCAACCTCAAGTTCCTGAGCTCAAAGGATCCTCTTGCCTCCATCTCTGGGAAGCTGGGACTACAGACCCCTGCCACCACACCTCGCTAGTTTTTCTGTTTTTAGTAGGGATGGGGTCTCTTCTTGCTCACACTGGTCCCGAACTCCTGAGTTCAAGGGATCCCTCTGCCTTGCACTCCTAGAGTGCCGGGACTGCAGACATGAGTTGGACGCATGTGAAATAGTAGCATCTTCCATTAGGGTGGTGCACTGTTACAATTTGTGAACCGATACTGCTATGCGATTATCAAGTAGAGTCAGGACTTTATTCATATTTCATTAATTATTCCCTAATGCCCCTTTTTAGATGAAGGAGCCCACCCAAGACACCACTTTGCATGTACATGTAACCCTTCTCCTTACACTCCTGTTAGCCAGGACAATTTTTATGCTTTCCTCATTTTTGAAGACCTTCGCAGCTTTGAGGAATAATGGTCAAAAAATTCATAGGATGCCCTTCTCCTGGAATTTGTTTTTCTCATGATTGGGTAGGGGCTGTGGGCTTGAGGGAGGAAGGTCACAGGAATACAGTGTCATTTTCACTGTGCACTGTAAGAGATGAACTTGCAATATGATCTATGACTGTCAGTGTTGACCTTGGCCACCTGGCTGAGAAAGTGTTTGTCCTGTTTCTGTCCAATTACTTGTTTTTAATCCTATTTCTGTACTGACTCTTGGGAAGAAAGTTACCACATGCAGCCCACCCTTAGGAGTGGGAGAGTGTGCTGTGCATTCTTAAAGATGGAGCATCTGTTTAATGTGTCAGTTATTTAGAATTCTTCTGCATAGAACATTTTCACTTCTATTCATTAATTTGTTCAGTCATTGACTTATAACTGCAGAGACTCATGGGCATTTGTTTTACGTGTTGAATTATAATCCAATACTCTTTTATTTATTTTGTTGCTCAGATTGTTTTAGGCTTGGCCATTGAACACTTCTTGCATTTGGCTCCTGTGCACCGTTGACATACCCCAGTCAATGAGTGTGTGTCTGTCTGTGTGTGTGTCTGTGTGTGTTTGTGTATGTCTGTGTGTGTTGTGTTTGTGTATGTCTTTGTGTCTGTGTGTGTGTCTGTGTCTGTGTGTCTCTGTGTGTTTGGTATTTTCTCACCTTCTGGAACTGTACATGAGCTCCAGAGAAGCTTTGTGTGTTAACTCTTCCATCCTTATCAGCAGCCATTTCTCCCAGGTGTCATGGCCACGTTGCATGAGAGAATGGTATTAGAAAGTCAGATCTGAGCCAGGCATGGCAGCTCATGCCTGGAATCCCAGCACTCTGGGAGGCCGAGTCAGGAGTATCACTTGAGCTCAGGAGTTGGAGACCAGCCTAAGCAAGAGTGAGACCCCGTCTCTACTAAAAATAGAAAACTAGCCAGGCATGCTGGTAGGCACATATAGTTCCAGCTACTCGGGAGGCTGAGGCAGGAAGATAGTTTGAGCCCAGGAGTTTGAAGTTGCAGTGACCTATGATGGCACCATGGCACTCTAATGAGGGCAACAAAGTGAGACTCTGTCTCAAAAAAAAATGAAAAAGAAAAGTGTGTCCTGGGTGCTAGGTGAGCTCCTTACTACTGGTTCATCACTTATTTTAGGCTCTCTCATTTAACTTGGCAAAGAAATGCAAGTGTGTGTACATGCTAACCTGTGGATAGCATATGTTTTAAGACACTTCTAGACATAACCATCTATACTAAGTTAAAGGTGAGTTCTTGCTTATGGCTTCAGAGTAATCTCTCTATCTAATAGATAATTGGTATGGTAAAAATAAAGGGTTATTGTATTTCCAAATAATAGTGGGGTTACTTTTATTACTAACATTGTTTATTAACTAAAAATAAGTCTAAAATAGTAGAATAATATTTTAATTTAATATTATAAACTGTATCCTCCTTTAGCTGTCCTTGTTTTTCCTCAACCTTGATCTACAGATACTGTTTCTTTGTAAAGATGTGGGATTCTCTTGTGATGCTGTGTTGCTATGTGTGAGTATCAGTGTTTGTGTCAACATAGTTATAACTTAGATAATTTTTCAAAATGGATAAGTATATTATAAAGTATCCTTCATATGTGTGTCCCCCCTTTTTTTCTGAATGCTGTAATTCTGGGGTTTGTTGAGACACTGTCTCACTCTGTGACCCTGGGTAGAGTGTCTTAGTGTCATAGCTCACATTAACCTCAAATTCCTGGGCTCAAGTGACCCTCCTGCCTCAGCCTCATGAGTAGCTGGGATTACAAATGTGACCCACTGCGCCTGGCCTGAATGCTGTACTTTTTACAGCCTTTGTAACAGGATGTTATATCACACAATAATTTATGTATTCATCCCTCTGAAGAATATTGATTTAGAAGCTCAACTATGAAGCTATGCAGTACAGCTCTGTGGCTGTGTCAGGAGTGTTCTTAGGGATGTCAGGGTGCGGTGTGTTTGAATGACGTGTAACTGAATCATGTCCCTCAACGTAGCTGAATATATGTGGGAGGCCTGCAAATAAGTGAATGCCTGCATGATTTCAACAAATGGGTGGTGAAAATACTTGGAAGAAAAAAGTAGCTACACTTAGATATTTTTAAAGAATAAATAAAGACGAAAGCAAACTAACTACATATACATGCACGTATGTGCATGTACGTGTAGGAATGTGTGTATGTGTTTGTGTGTGTGTTTGTGTGTTGTAAGTGTATATGGGGGTGCAAATTAGCATGTAAGGGAATTACAATCTAAAGAAATACAGGTTAATCATAGAACAAGTGCCATGATGACATGATAGTAAAATGTGCGATACAAATTTGGACAGATGGTTTTGCAACATCAATGGGGATCAGATTTATTTGGAAGTAGTAATATTCTGGCCAGGCATGGTGGCTCACACCTATAATCCCAGCACTCTGGGAGGCTGAGGCAGGAGGATTGTTTGAGCTCAGGTGTTTGAGACCAGCCTGAGCAAGAGGGAGACCCTGTCTCTACTGAAATTAGAAAAACTAACCAAGCATTGTGGTGGGCACCTGTAGTCCCAGCTACTGGGGAGGCTGAGGCAGGAGGATCACTTGAACATAGGAGTTTGAGGTTGCTGTGAGCTATGATGCCACAGCCCTCTAGTCAGGGTGACAGAGTAAGACTCTGTCTCAAAATAAAAAAAAAAAGTAATATTCCTTTAGAGACATTATTCTTTCTAGACCTTGTGCTAAAAGTCTCACACTTGCTGTGGAATCCATTAAAATGTATGAAGGTTATATCAGTTCTAAGGTGATCCTTCTTCTGTGAAATCAATAAATGATAGAAATCACACCAGAGGTTTAAAAACACACCTCCATGATACGACAAGTTGAAACTAAAAATGTTTGGCTAGAAGCTCAAGTTTCATGAGTTATCTGTTATCACAGTATAAGTAGTTAATTATAAAACAGAGATATGTTTGATTTTAGAGAATCTCTAAATGATTTAGTCAGTTGACTTGGGCTCAAAAATGCTTTCACAGGGCTATATCATTTGCCTAAAACTGGATATTGGGGAAAAAAATTACTCTCCTGAGGACTGTACATCCAGTTGCTTTAGATACTTCAATCAGGGAACTGGCCTCTCTGGGGTCTCATAAGTAGTGGAAGGTCGGGTAAAATGCAGCTGACATATTTCTTCTGAGGATATCATGCTGATGATTATCGTAGATAACTTGAGATTCCAGGATACTTTATTTTCAAAATTGTTATCTTTACCTAATATTTTATGAATATTATCTAACTACCATTCTGTGAGGCAGTCAAGGAAATATTCCCTCATATTACCGATGTAAGTAATCTGGTCTCCAGGAGACCCAAACAACCCACAAGTGATGAACAGATACATAGACAGGGGTTCTGTTCCCAGGCCTATTGGCTTCATGTCACAGAATGTTTCAGTAGGGAGGATGGAGGCCCAGGTATTGTCTGCTTCACATGTTATCCATTACTCAGACAACACAACTTTATTTGATCTCTGCGTGAGTTAAGATTTGTAAAGAGAGTGATAATGTCTCATCTGTCTTTATTACTGACATTTTAGAGATTTTCCTAATACATATAATACCCTTCTTGTACTCCTGTTTGTAAAAGGGACAACCAGGTACAGCAGAAGGTATTAGAACAGAAGTGAAGACAATGATAGCTGGGAAATAGCATACTAAATATTCCAGGGGTATTCTTCAATTAATTAAGCTTCCGCTAAATAGGTGAAGCAAAGATGAGCTCCAAGATATCTTTTAGCTATTAATTAGTGTAATTTAAAAAATATACAGGAAATTCTCCCCCCGTTAACCAGATGAAGAGAGTCCCGCTGGCTGCCACTGTCAGCTAATGTGCAGAGATTGGGTTTAGGTCCAGACAAACTTTATTATCAGAAAGCCAGCAATTCTGGAGAACACCATTCTCTTCTGTCTCAATTACAATGCTAATAATTTTTATAACAAAATACAAAGAAACTAACCTAGAAAATTTTAACTTTATCTGATAGGAAGTAACATCAAAGTAGTCTCTGTTCTAATAATGCAAAATAATTTAAGCAACAGAGAGGTAATTGTCATTTTAACAAAATGTCTAAGGGAATCATCAGAGACAACATCCTATCATCAAAGTTACCTTTACCAATATCCCAACACCTATTGTCTGCCTCATTAGAGTCTCCTGTGATAAACATCCTCACAATCCTGGTGATACCTTAACTAGATAATCGTGGGGGTGAGGAAGAGGGTGAGAAGAGCAGACTAGGCCACCTGTACGACTTCAGCTGAGCTTGTCAGACCCCAGGCATAGTTCTGTTCAAAGCCGCACTCAGTTCCTTGGTATGACAATGCCACTGAGAAGGGAACCCTGAAATTGCTATGACTTTAATGCCACAGTTTCAAGTAATGCCAATTTCTGCAGCACAGATGAGGAAATAGGGAAAATTACTAAATCTTAGACTCTGGTTTAAAATTCCCCCAAGAACAGCAGTCCTACTTACCTAGGAAATTGTGCATGAAAAGTAAAGTTCATATGTGTGGTGGGGGTGGCCATGGACAGTGGGGAGACATTGGCATCACAGTGGCATCCTGCCATGCTCAGGGCCTTGATTCCTGACCTCTGTAAATCTGCAAACACAGTGGAAAGTCAGCAGGTTACCCACATAAGGGAAACTGGTCAACACACAGAGGTGGGCACCATAATGAACTGGGACTACTATACGATATGTACATGTGGTGCATGTCCAGGCTATGAAAATTAGGTCAACTGAAGGAGGTGGTCAGTGTAAGGAGGTGGTCAGCTATGGAGGTTCTACTGTACTTGTGCAATCCAAGAAATAGTGCCTTTACATGAGGAAAGTGCTAATTAGTGCTATGGAAGGTAAATAGCCAATCAAAACCTACTCCATGTTCTTCCTTTTTACAAGAAAAAAGCAAGACCTGAAAATAGTGAAAAGAATATTTGGCCAAAGACTAAATTCATAGATGTATAAAAAGTGTAACTTTTTCCTTATCACTTAAAGAATATCAATATCTCTTCCACTTGACAGACCTTTGTCAGTGGCACTCTACCGAACAACTATTATTTGAAAAACCCTTTAGAAAATTAGGTCATTTCTTTTTTTCTTCATATTCTCATTCTAGATCCCATAAGACATGCTTTGTAGATAATAGGAAGAATTCCAAAACTCTCACGGAGTTTTTCTTTTTCTTTAATGAGAGATACTTTGATTTTTCTCCTGCTAGAAGAGGAGATTTATTCCAATACTGTCTTTGATTTTGAGCAAATGTTAGTCCAGACTCATCTTAGGGATAAAAACATGTCATTTAGAAGAGAGAAAACCAGGCTGGGTGTGATGATTCACACCTGTAATCCCAGTACTCTGAGAGGCTGACGCAGGAGGATCTATTAAGCTCAGGAGTTTGGGACCAGCATGAGAAAGAATGACACCCTGTCTCAACTAAAAATAGAAAAACTAGCCGGGCATGATGGTGGACTCCTGCAGTCCCGGCTACTCAGGAGGCTGAGGCAGGAGGATTGCTTGACCACAGGAGTTTAAGTTTGCTGTGAGCTATGATGACACCACGGCACTCTACCCAGGACAACAGAGTGAGACTCTGTCTCTAAATAAATAAGTAATATTAAAATAAGAAGAAAACATCACATCAGGGAAGCACTCCAGTGCATGGGTGTGTGTGTGTGGGGGGGGGGTTCACAGCGTACCTTGCTTCCTTGAGAAGCAGAAAGAGCTGCGGTGTGTCCAGGAATTCTGGGCAAAGAGTATGGCCTGGGAATTCCAACAGATAGAAATCAGAGGCCCTAGGTCTTTTGCGGATAACACAGATTTACAAATATAAATATAATTATGATATAAATATTATGTATATACAATGCATTCTAAGAACCTCATGTTCATTACCTGTACATGGGACCTAAAGTGATTTGATCTGTAAAGACAAAATTAATTTTTCTAAATATCATATCCTGCAAATGAAAGCAGTTTATGTTACCAGGATGTATTAATTGTCTTAACGGATAATGGTTTTAATGATTTCTCAAGGCTCACATCTTCGTTCCTTTTTTTTTCCCAACTATAACACAATAGTACAGATTGAGTAATTTATTAAGAACAGAAATTTACTTCTCACAGTTCTGAAGGCCAGGAAGTCCAAGATCAAAGTGCTGGCAGGTTGGTTTTATGAGGGGGGTCAAGAGGGGAGGATGGCTGTGTTCTCACACAGCGGAAGAGCTGGATTCCCTCTGTCATGTCCTTTTATAAGGGCACTTACTCCCAGTGAGGAGGGTTCCACCACCAGGACTTAATCACCACCTGAAGGTCTCACCTCTGAGTACTACTTAATGCTATCACTTTGGACATTTATTTTAATACCTAATTTTGGAGGGGAAGCATTCTAACCATAGCCACCCATGTTTTTGTGGCATTCCTATAACAGTATATCTACTACTCACATATTTAGAGGTCACTCTTGCAGCTTTATACGTGATAATAAAAAAAAAATCACCTTTTAATGAAAATGTTTCATAGTAAAAGTGCCAAATATGAAATGTGTGATGAAAAGCTTGCAATATTCATATACATGTCTATGTGTAGTAAACAGGTATATCATCATATTAATTTTTATTTTGTCTTTTATTAATAAGAAAATAAATATTACCTATCTGTAAAAGACAGGTCCAGAACTCACTTCAGAAATATCATTGTAGAACTGTGTTGTAATGAGGGAAAATGAAACATACTGGATCATATTCGTTTTAATGAGATGGGGGAAAGAAGTCCTCCACCCTTTCTCAGATAATCAGTTTCTGCAAACACTAATCGAATTTCATGCAAAACCATATTTCAATTCACTTTTGTAAGCCTCTAGTGTTGTTCTGTCTTTCAATGACAGGAAATTGGGAAAGGCACTATGCATTTTGCAAATGTTTTCCCTCAGATTTCTGAAAAGGTGACTTTTTAAAAAAAAAAAAAAAAAGCAAAAACCAAAGCATTTCTAAGTGAGAGAAATCTCACATAATTAAAGCCTCCAGCTGGATGCATTGTTAATACCATGGACAACATAGTAATTGACATATGTGAGTCTAGATCGCACTTCAGATTTTAAATTATTTTAGTCCACTGAAATGTGTTTAAGTGCACTAACCAGATAGACTTTCAGTAATTCTGCTTTTAATGACTATCCTTCACTTTAGAGCTTTGATGTTTAAAATAGTCTAAGAAATAATGTAATTTCCCCACATGCTGGTTGGGTTATAGTCAGATGTTTCTTAAATATTTCATGTAAGAACTCTCCCTGACCCCTACCACTGTGAAAATGTGAGGAGATTTTACTTAAAATAATTTTATATCTTGTAGTTCACTAAATTAACTGGAATGATCAGGACCTCAACCAAAATTGATTGCTGAACCTAAAATAAGATCAAAGCAATAAATCAAAAGGATATAGCAGATGTAAAAATACAAATTACAAGGATAAGTTCAGAATAATTAATGTTGGCAAAATTGCACTGCAAAGGACCTTCGAAGGTGTAAAGCTCATCACACATTAAAATCTAAAATTTTAAAGAGGCCTCTGAACCCAGAAAAGACTACTAATTCCTACTTATTTGTTGTGGAGCCAGCAGGCATGATACCACAGAGCTTTATTAACAATTTACAGTATCTAATTTCTCTGGATATTTCCTCTAGTACCTCAAACTTCTTGCAGCCAGACTATTTCAGTGGGTATCCACATGTAAGGGCCGCTCAAAAGATTCCAGTCACCTGTCCTGCGTATCAGCCCACATCATGATTTCTGTACTTTTCTCCTTACATTGTCTAGACAAAATATATGTTTTTAAAAAGGGAAAATCATAAAGGATTGTATTTCATAAAGTCAATAAACATTCACTGAGCTCCAAGGATTGGTTAAAAATAAAACAGTTTAAATATCCAATTATTTGGGAGTAAGTAAAGAGAAAAAATCAAGGAAGGCATTATCTGCAGGAAGTTTCAATCTACCTTAGAATGCCATGAAGTAAGGACTTAAGTAAATTTAGTATGTGAAGAACGACATAAATCTAAGAGTAAGGCGTTCGTGAGGCTACGTTTCACTTAGTTGGGACAATAAGGTAACATTTCAGGGTTGCGCTGGCACATGAGTTGGGATTTAAAGGACTGGTCCATTTCTAACCAGAAAATTAGCATGGTTACATCCCAAGATGTAAAGCATAGCCGCGGGTCAATGGGGAATCTTGCTTGGCAGTCCGTGCTTAGAGAAATTATGGCTGTTCCCAGCCCTGAGGGGGCTTTGCTGTGCTACCTTAATGGACACACAGCCTATAATTCTTCTGACTAAATCACATTGCCTCTTACAATCACTGCAGAGGATCTGGGAGGTAGGCTGCAGGGGAGGTAATAATGAAGTGAGAATGAACGGACAACCTTTCCCTTTATTTAAAAATTGAAATAATAGGAAGGGGGAAAAATAAGTCTGTGGTACATGAAATCCTAACAATATCTCCCAGTACTAATAATTAAGGTGCATTCATAAAAGATGAGGATTATTTGAAAATCCAACCTCACTAAAATGACGTGTATATATATATATATATATATACACACACACATTTATAAAATGTATATACATGTATACATATGTGACATGTCAAAAATTAGGCTAAATTATACCCTGCGTCATATTTCAGTGAGAGGGGCTGATGATTTTCCATTTAAATACAAAACCCCAAAATCAATTCCCACTTGGAGAGTCAAACAATGCCCAGACTATACAGCACAGAAAACGTGGCTTCTTCCTCAGACAGCTTTGGAAAAACATTCTACCCACATGTAAAAGACTGAAATTGGACCCCTAATTTGTACTATGTACAAAACTCACCTCAAAATGGACCAAAAAACTAAATATAAGAGGTAATACAGTAAATCTTAAAATATAGAGGCAAAGCTCATGGCATTGTTTTTGCAAATCATTTCTTAGTTATGGTAACAAGAGTATAGGCAACAAAAGAATAACACAGGGTAAATTATAACCAAATATTAAAATGTCATGCATACAAGGACATTATGGAGATTATCAAGAGAGTGAAAAGGCAATCCCCACAGAGAACAGAAAGATTTTCAAGTCATATATCTGATAGGAGATTTATATCCAGAATATATAAACAACTGCTATAATTCAAAACAAAACACCCAAACAACTCAATTTTAAAAAATGAACAAAAGACTCAAAGATACACAAAATGCCAAAAAGATGATCAATATCACCTTTCAGTGGGGAAAAAACTGTGAGAGTGAGAATCAAAATGAGGTGCCCCTCCCTACCCACTGGGGTGGAATGAGGTGCCCCTCCCTACCCACTAGGGTGGAATGAGGTGCCCCTCCTACTTACTGGGGTGGAATGAGGTGCCCCTCCCTACCCACTGGGGTGGAATGAGGTGCCCCTCCCTACCCGATGGGGTGGAATGAGGGGCCCCTCCTACTTACTGGGGTGGAATGCGGTTCCCCTCCCTACACGCTGGGGTGGAATAAGGTGCCCCTCCCTACCCAGTAGGGTGGAATGAGGTGCCCCTCCTACTTACTGGGGTGGAATGAGGTGCCCCTCCCTACCCACTGGGGTGGAATGAGGTGCCCCTCCCTACACGCTGGGGTGGAATGAGGTGCCCCTCCTACTTACTGGGGTGGAATGAGGTGCCCCTCCCTACCTGATGGGGTGGAATGAGGTGCCCCTCCTACTTACTGGGGTGGAATGAGGTGCCCCTCCCTACCCATTGGGTGGAATGAGGTGCCCCACCCTACCCACTGGGGTGGAATGAGGTGCCCTTCCCTACCCATTGGGGTGGAATGAGGTGCCCCTCCCTACCCGCTGGGGTGGAAT
>NW_003852456.1:7170530-7178821 GCF_000181295.1 Otolemur garnettii
ACTGGGGTGGAATGAGGTGCCCCTCCCTACCCATTGGGGTGGAATGAGGTGCCCCACCCTACCCACTGGGGTGGAATGAGGTGCCCCTTCCTACCCGCTGGGGTGGAATGAGGTGCCCCTCCCTACCCGCTGGGGTGAAATGAGGTGCCCCTCCCTACCTGCTGGGGTGGAATGAGGTGCCCCTTCCTACCCACTGAGGTGGCAGTTATTTTTTTTAAGTAATAATAAGCATTGGTAAAGATGAAAAGAAATTAGAACCTTTGTTCATGGAGAGTGGGAATGTAAAATGATGTACACATTGTGGAAAATAATATGGTAATTTCTCAAAAAATTGAACATAGAATTACCATATAATCCAATGATTGCAGTTTATATTGGTCAGTAGTTCCAAGATTAGCAGATAACACAGGGTTTATGTGGGTGCAGTTTCTGTATGTATGTTTGGAATATATGCCATTCCCACAGTTGTATTAGTTTCAAATGGTAAAACAGAAAGCTAAACAATCACCCAATAAAATTGGAGAAAATAATCTAAAATGAAGTAGATAGGCCTGTCAGTATTTCAAGTAATAACCACTAGAAAAATCACACTTAGTTTAGGGTGGAAATGGGTGGAATCAACATTCTATTTGCTACAATGTATGTTTGACTGTAAAATGGGTTGATTTTATCAATTTCTTTCTAAAATGGGCTTACCTCTCAAATGATGCTTTATTTCATCTGCAAATATTTATTTGGAGATAAGTAGGGATTGCTACAAATCTGAATTTAGTCTTTTTTAATCTAGTTGATAGAAGAACAGAAATATTAGAAGTAAAATTCAATGATAAAATGAAATCACTGAAGTCATTCAACCACAGTATACAAAACTGAGTTGTCAACACTTTGAAAGTTTAGAGTCACGCTTCTTACCCAGATATTAATTGCTTTAATATAACAGATAACAACAAAAGGAATTCTAAACATAATATGTGGTATCTTGGGATGATAATACAATAGAATATTTGGAACTGAAATCTCTTATCAAGTGACCTATGATGTTTTGTTTCATTTTTTAGTTCTTTTTTTTCAAGTAGAAGAAAGATTTTAATATGATTTTAAAGCAGTTGATTTTGGTACTTTGTTATTTTTCTAGAAAATTATTAATATCTATAATAACCAATATTTTGTCATAGAGTTGAATTCAATTATTGTAATTCTTGTATCCTCCCTTATATGTACATATGAGAAGTTCTCTCATTTTTGATTACTCTTCCCATCTAATTTTTTTTCTTTACTTTATGCACAAGTCAAATACTACATGTTTTTTGTTATAGGTCTTTTTTAAAGAACAACAAAAACAGATTTAGGGTAGATTTATTCTCTTTACTTTTTCTCTGTTTCATTAACTTGTTTCTGTATTCATCAATTTCTTCAAGCATATTTGGAATTAATTTTTAATTCCATAAGTTTAGATGAAAATTTTTTTTTTTCAAATTAACATTAGGGTATAAATGTTTAGGTTACATTGTTTTCATTTCTAAGGTAAAGTTCAAGTTGTAGCTGAGCCCTTCACCCAGGGGACATAGCTGAGCCATTCACCCAGGAGGCTTGCTGAACATCCTCACACTGTGCGCATCAGGTGAGATCCCACCCATCAGGGTGGTGCTGAACACCCTCAGATTGTGCACATCAGGTGAGATCCCGCCCACCAGGGGCGTGCTGAACACCCTCAGATTGTGCACATCAAGTGAGATCCCGCCCACCAGGGGGCGTGCTGAACACCCTCAGATTGTGCACATCAAGTGAGATCCCACCAATCACCCTTCTTCCTCCCTCTTCCTTTCTCCTCTCCCCTCCCTAATTGTTTGGTTCTTAATGACATGCATCTATACTGTACTAGAAAAAAGAAATTAGTAAGAAGAGAAAGTACTTCCATAGAATGGATTCACACTTTTCTGCTCATGGAAGGCTTGAAATTACCATTGGTAGAAAGAAAGAAACTGTATTAAATAAGACCTTGTCTTTACATTTCTGTGTTCCAAATCTTGCTTTTGTCTCAAAAAAAAAAAAAAGTATAGTACTAAAAATTCAAGCTAATGTTCATATGGCAAATGTAAGTGTTCTTCATTGTTAATTATATCAATAACAGAAAATTAAAGTGAATTATAGTACAACGAAAAATTAATATCCAAACTCTACAGTTGGTTTAGAGCAAAAACTTATAAATGAGGCTCATGTTCCTGACAGGAAATAAGGGCAGGCATATATAAAGAACCTTGAACAAAAATAGGGCACACAACAACCTGTTTGTGCTGAATATGTCTATTTCCACTAAGCAACAGACAAGCTGTTATAGCTTTATTATTTCAGGATATAAGCCTATTATACTCCGCAAATGAAGATACTGACATTTTGCTGTACTGGTTGAAAAGATTAACAGTTCACAAAGAATGGTACCAACTGTGCCAAATTAAATACATTAAAATGTGAAGGTTTAACGTTCGGTATGTCCTCTACTGTAAATGTGCACACCATATAGTTAAACAGCCTCAGTGGCTCCATTAATAATGTAATGCCGGGTCAGTTTTGGACATGTAATTTACATCTTTTCTGTTTGGCAATAAATGGTGGCAGGACATATTTTTCTAAACCATTAATAAGTACATACAGTGTTGGTGAAACAGTAAAGGATATGCTTAGAAGCCCATTCATTTATATTTTAGTCACTCCTACCCTGGAAAACTATGATAGACTTGTAAAAACTATATTCAAAACACTTAGTTAATAGCTTTTTAAATTTTAATACACAGCAAATATATTTTTTAATTTATCTGGAATCTTGATAGCATTCATTCACTCCTTTTCATTTGAAGTTTCCTTTTATTTAGTCACATCATTTCCTTTGTTTAAAAGAACTCATCTCAGGCTGAGCGTGGGTGGTGGTTCATGCCTGTAACCCCCAGCACTCTGGGAGGCCAAAGTGGGTCTTGGGAGGTCTCAAGAGGTGGAGACCAGCCTGAACAAGAGTGAGACCCCATCTCTACCCAAAATAGAAAAACTAGCCAGTGTGGTGTTGGGCACCTAAAGTCCCAGCTACTGGAGAGCTTGAGGCAGGAGAATTCCTTGAGCCCAAGAGTTTGAGGTTGCTGTGAGCTATGATGACACCAGGGCACTAGTCTACCCAGGATGACAGAGTGAGACTCTGTCTTAAAAAAGAAAAAAAAATGAAAAAATATAAAAGAACTCATCTTGTTTTATGTAAATGCAGATTTTCTGGAATCAAAAGTTATTTTTATCTATTTCAACTTTATTTTCCTTATGTTGTGATATAAACTATTGATGTTAATAATAAATCTACAAGGCTTTTTTGACAGGATTAAAGGAACATAATAATTTAAAGCATACATTATAATGTCTAGCATCTGAGGACAAGGCATGTGAAACGACGCATGCTTATGATAATATCTGTACCTCCCGTTAGTATCACATACTCAACTGATATTTAGGGGGAAAAAACCCTCAGAGAATCACATTCTGTAGACTCTGGAAAATATAAAATATACATCGCTTTGCTCACCTGCCTTCCTGGGCCCCAGTGATGACAATCTGTCATTCTAGCCAACCTCACTGGTTTCTCTCCTAAGAAGACAAAATTCAACAGCCTCTTACGCTGTCTTCACAAGAAATGCAAACTGTCCTAAGGGTTTGCCCTTCTTACCGGGATGAACAGCACAGAGCACGATGAGATCAGGTTTCCCAACACACGAAACAGTCACGCATCCTACCTGAAGCTAGGGCCAGTCTCTGTGTGTGTGTTGGGGTTTCCATTAGTATTCCAGAATTATTTTTCACTTTTACATATAAATAAGCATTTAGATTAGTGCCCCTATGCATAACTTTAAAACTCTTTATTTAGCTTGTTTATTTGTTTGGTTTCTTGGTTTGTTTGTTTGAGTGCCCTGGCCTCAGCTTGCTCACAGCAACCTCAGACTCAAGGCTCAAGTGATCTTCCTGCTTCAGCCTCCCAAGCAGCTGGGCCTAAAGGCACCCACCACAACACCTGGCTAATTTTTCTATAGTAGAGATGGGGTCTCACTCTTGCTCAGGCTGGTCTTGAATTACTGAGCTCAAGGGACCTTCCTGCCTGGGCCTCCTCACAGGTATTACCTGCCACCACACCAGGCCTTAAAGCCATGTTGTTAATTGTCTTCTAATGAGCTACTTACTAACAGTTAGCAAGTTAACTGACTTGGTAAAATATTTAGACCCCAAATTTCTTGCAACCTCTAATTCTAAGATCAAAAGAAGAAAGTAGAAGGGGAGGTTGAAGGCGGCAGATCCCATTTGGAAGGGACGTTGTTGCCAGCTTCCCAGGATACATTCCAGCTTCCCCGAAAATAGCCAGGGATGGCCTGGGTCACGCATTTTAGGTTCTTCTCTGTTCATAGCTATTATGGTGTATTTCCCCAGGTACGTTTTTAAGAATGGCATAAGCAGTGTATTTTTTCCTCTGTATTTAAAGGAGCAGTGAAGACAGATAATATACAAATATGAAAACTAAAATCCTGCTATTCAGCCTGTACTAGTGGGACAGATGTTGGAGCCCTTTCATTTGGTGGCTAAAAAGTCTGGGTCTGACTGAAATTCCAATACATGCAAGTATGTATCTTAAAGGATTAATTCTTCAAGGGCTCTGAGTGATATGTTAAAAGAATGGTTTGCATTTTTAAAATAAAACCACTAGACTAAATGTAATCGAGATGCTAGAAAAGGCATATTATGTAAGTTAGATGTTAGAAAGGATTAAGAGAGGGCATAAAATAATGAGGCACAAAGACAGATGCATAATTCTGAGCTAAATGGGGATAAGCCAGCAGTGGCCACGTCTGATGTTCTTCATACATTTTCTTGTGTGCATAGTGAACAGGACCTCCATGTTCACTGTCAGCCACTGTTACAGGTTCTGTACCTTCAATAGCACACAAAATAGAGAAAGTCCACCATCTCACCACTTTCAGTCCGACAGGATATGTAGGAACATTAAAACAAGTTTTTGTTTACCACCTAATTCACAGAACTTTAAATTCCATTCTCAATGATCATCTATTATTTTCATTAAAAAAAAATGTCATTGGCCAGACACAGTGTCTTATGCCTGTAATCCCAGCACTCTGTAAGGTCATGGCAGGAGGATTCCCCGAGCTCAGGAGTTCAAGAGCAGCCTAAGCAAGAGTGAGATTCCATTTCTACTAAAAATAGAAAAACTAGCCTGACGTGCCAGCAGGTCCCAGCTACTGGGGAAGCTGAGGCAGGAAGATCGCTTGAGCCCATCATACTCTACCCAGGGTGACAGAGTGAGAGTCTATCTAAGAAAAAAAGGTCATCTCCAAATAAAGCCTCTGATTTCTGAAAGTTATGGTCAAGTAGGGTTTTTATCCAGCAAGCCAATTATTCTAGACCAGCAATAAGATAAGTGCACTTTTGAGACAAAAAAAAAAAATCCTGATTTATCAACAAATATAATTTAATTGTCAGAACCCATAAAGACATATTTCAGGACAGAAAAATGATCTCATAAAGAAGCTGACAGTCAACACAGAAAAGTAACAAAAATATTGTTGAACACACAGGTAACGCTAAAACATTTTCTCATAATAATTTTGTATGTTATGTGGAATTCAGAAAAACACAAAGCTAAAATACAAGACCACAATGGCATATGTATACTCCATGACCCAGAGCTCTTAATGCAAAGTAGATGGCAGAATTAAGAATAATTCAAGTAAACAAAAAAGTATTAATGGTATTTAAATGCAATGCAGGAAAAAGTTAAATGCCTATTTGGGAGAAAAAAAAAAACAACCTACAACAATATCATTCTTCCTGAAAGCACATTAAAATTTCCTGGGCATACTTTTCCCATCCAGTGTTCTCTCAGTAAGGAACTAGGTATACTAGTCTTTTTGTTCTTACTGTTTTTAATTTGGTTTTACTATTACTTAATCTTGCTCGCCTCTCTCAGAAAGCCTGGTGCTATTTCTGCAGGGTCTGAGTTGGTTTTTAGTGGGCCCTCTTCTAGCTTTATGAATTGCTTTTCTCTGTGAAGAAGATCATAGGTCCTACAAACACCATGTCTCAGTCCCACTAGCACAGCCCCTGCGGAGAAGGATCAGTTTTATCTTCCAGATCAGCAGGATAAATAGGAATAGAACAAGCCTTGCATTGTTCTGAACAGGATTGCTAGGAAGCTTTGCATTGCCAGAATATTACTGTTTAAAATAGCTTTCTTGGATCTCTTTGTCTTAATACCAGTTGCTTACCATTTCACTCCAAAATTGAAAATTGCACTATTAAAAACCATCTAACAATGGAAAACCCTGTCTATGTGAATGTGGGTAAAATAATCATTACAAATTTTAAAAATCATTTCCCCTTTGTTCCACCAGGAGCATGATATTAAAAACATATTTTTTTGCCTACCTCTTTGTTTTATTAAATATTACCTCACTGTTATTTGGGCAAACCTGCAACCTAACATGAATAGGTCCCTAATAATCTGAGTCACTTGTCCATTGTTGTCCTTTTTAGTTCTTAGAAAGATGCATGGAGACAATGGCATCAATGTGGTTTCATTCCATCACCTTTTAAGTATTATGAAATTTGGGGTCCTGAGCAAATAGTGATCGGAATTCTTCTAGTAATCAGAACTGGTAACTTAAAACATTGTGACTCAGGCCCCTGTTGGCAATAATTGTCTGCTATCCAAGTGAATTCTGAGTCTACTGAAGTGTAGTTTTCAGTCCTATCAGAGAGTTTGAGAGAATGGAGATTAAGAGAGATTCCTCTGGAGAGAATGGCTACTGCAGTGTGAATCCCACTGCTCCTCCCAAATGCAGACAAAAGGTAGGGGCTTCCTCCTCCCTAAAACTGGAGAGAGAAGTGACCCCCAAAGATCCCCCCTGGAGAGCCTCATGTATGTTCCAGAGAGTTCTGAAGGTGAGGCTGTCACCTGTCTCACTGGCCACTGGGGAAGTCGAGAAGGTAAGAGAGACACACTGCAGAAAGTCTTTTGTACTGAGTGTGCCCTTCTCAGCTAGAATCTGTCCAGGTGAGTGGCAGGGAGTGTTTCTTACACATTAGATATTTTGTCATGCAGGAAGGAGCATCACCCTGGGACCAGGGTCCCTCCTGCATGAGAGTATTGTCTGTGTGTCCATTTAGACACAGAGTTTTTCCATGGAGGCTACCCCCACCCAAAACCAGGGGTTTACCGGGAGTGATGCTCAGGGAAAGGGTACCCCTAGCCTATTATGTCATAGCAGAGAGTCCAAAGCAGAAACACTTCAGTGACACCACGAAACCGCAAGCAAGACTAGTCACCAGCAAAGTCAGTGGCAATAATCTCCCAGACCTAGAAGACCCAGAATCATTTTTTGAGCAGTACCAGTCATGTAAAAATTCTGTATAAAACTCTACCCCAGTGATTTTCAACTGGTGTGCCATGAAAAAATTTAAAGATCATTCATTAAATTATTTTTTAAAAGTTCAAAGCATAGTAAGTGTATTCTTTTTTTACTCTTTTTTGGGGGGGAGGAGACCAACATAATTTCAGCGTGCCCTGGAATTTTACCTATAGGTTCAAGTTACCAAGAGATAATCAAGCTTGAGAAACACTGATCAACACCCCCTCCATGCCCCTCTCTTTATTCTAATTCAGGAGGGTTGGGGAGAAATCAAATGAAAGAAAGAGAAGGTGCCGATCATGGTGATTCACAGGCACGATACAATCTGAATACAGTCTCATGAGTCACAATGGAGATTTACATGGGTTGTGAATATTATGAGCATGGAGAATCCTCAAAGATCTCATCTTAGACCTCCCATTTGACCAAGCAATCCCACTACTAGGCATCTACCCAGAAGAAAAAAAATCACTTCATCATAAGGACATTTGTACTAGATTATATATCAACAGCTCAATTTACAATCACCAAGATGTAGAAATGAACCTAAATGCTGTCGACTCACAAAAGGACTAACAGATTGTGGTACATGCACACCATGGAATACTATTCAGCCATAAAAATGGTGACTTCAGCTCGGTGCCTGTGGCTCAAGCAGCTAAGGGCCAGCCACATACACCTAAGGTGGTGGGTTAAAATCCAGTCAGGTGCCAAACAATGATGGCTGCAACCAAAAAATAGCCAGGCGCTGTGGTGGGCGCCTGTGGTCCCAGCTACTTGGGAGGCTGAGGCAGGAGACTCACTTGAGCCCAGGAGTTGGAGGTTGCTGTGAGCTGTGATGCCATG